>NW_027332360.1:0-38980 GCF_958299795.1 Porites lutea | reverse complement strand
AAATGTTTGGGTAAAGGCTCTCACAGTGACCAGGCCTGGCGAAACACTAGGATTTTCACACCTGGAGGCCCCAACTTACAATATCCATTTTTTCACATGGTTCCTATGCACTATTGGTGTATAATGTCCAGCATTGGGTTCACTGGATGGAAATTTATGTTTCTGAGGGCCCCCCCTAACATTGCTGCAAGATCCCAAAACTCCAGAGGAAAAAGACCTCAGCAATGCCAACTTACATTTTGTGTGTGTATACTGGGAATATTAACAATGGTAGAATCTTATGATCTCTCATTCTGGCATTTTTCCTGATTAAATGTTTGGGTAAAGGCTCTCACAGTGACCAGGCCTGGCGAAACACTAGGATTTTCACACCTGGGGGCCCCAACTTACAATATCCATTTTTTCACATGGTTCCTATGCGCTATTGGTGTATAATGTCCAGCATTGGGTTCACTGGATGGAAATTTATGTTTCTGAGAGCCCCCCCTAACATTGCAGCGGGATCCCAAAACCCCAGAGGAAAAAGACCTCAGCAATGCCAACTTACATTTTGTGGGTGTATACTGGGAGTATTAACAATGGTAGAATCTTATGATCTCTCATTCTGGCATTTTGCATGATTCAATGTTTGGACAAAGGGCCTCACAGTGACCAAACCTGGTGGAACACTAGGATTTTCACACCTGGGGGCCCCAACTTACAATATCCATTTTTTTCACATGGTTCCTATGCGCTATTGGTGTATAATGTCCAGCATTGGGTTCACTGGATGGAAATTTATGTTTCTGAGAGCCCCCCCTAACATTGCAGCGGGATCCCAAAACCCCAGAGGAAAAAGACCTCAGCAATGCCAACTTACATTTTGTGTGTGTATACTGGGAATATTAACAATGGTAGAATCTTATGATCTCTCATTCTGGCATTTTTCCTGATTAAATGTTTGGGTAAAGGCTCTCACAGTGACCAGGCCTGGCGAAACACTAGGATTTTCACACCTGGAGGCCCCAACTTACAATATCCATTTTTTCACATGGTTCCTATGCACTATTGGTGTATAATGTCCAGCATTGGGTTCACTGGATGGAAATTTATGTTTCTGAGGGCCCCCCTAACATTGCTGCAAGATCCCAAAACTCCAGAAGAAAAACACCTCAGCAATGCCAACTTACATTTTGTGTGTGTATACTGGGAATATTAACAATGGTAGAATCTTATGATCTCTCATTCTGGCATTTTTCCTGATTAAATGTTTGGGTAAAGGCTCTCACAGTGACCAGGCCTGGCGAAACACTAGGATTTTCACACCTGGGGGCCCCAACTTACAATATCCATTTTTTCACATGGTTCCTATGCGCTATTGGTGTATAATGTCCAGCATTGGGTTCACTGGATGGTAATTTATGTTTCTGAGAGCCCCCCCTAACATTGCAGCGGGATCCCAAAACCCCAGAGGAAAAAGACCTCAGCAATGCCAACTTACATTTTGTGGGTGTATACTGGGAGTATTAACAATGGTAGAATCTTATGATCTCTCATTCTGGCATTTTGCATGATTCAATGTTTGGACAAAGGGCCTCACAGTGACCAAACCTGGTGGAACTTCACACCTGGGGGCCCCAACTTACAATATCCATTTTTTTCACATGGTTCCTATGCACCATTGGTGTATAATGTCCAGCATTGGGTTCACTGGATGGAAATTTATGTTTCTGAGAACCCCCCCTAACATTGCAGCGAGATCCCAAAACTCCAGAGGAAAAACACCTCAGCAATGCCAACGGGGGGAGGGGGGGGGATGGGGGGGGATGGGGGGGGGGGTGGAGGGGGGGGTGGGGGGGGGGGGTTGGGGGCAGTGGGGGGGGTGGGGGTAGTGGGGGGGGGTTGGGGGGGGGGTGGGGGGGGGGGTGGGGGGGGGAGGGGGTTCATAAATGTAACTTACACCTTTTTGGTTCTTACTTACATTATATAACCCCCCTGTTATGGGGGGTCGGGGGAGGGGTCATCAATTGTAACTATGCACCTGCCAGGTTCCAACTTACATTTTTGGAGCGACCCCCCCTGGTTTTTGAGCCTGGGGGGGGGGTTAGTTACAATATTTTACCCCCATAGGGGGTACCAAAATAATTGTAACTTACTTTTTTGACCCCCTCCCCCTGAAACCCATGGTTAAGAGGGTAGGGATTATACAACATCGCGCAGCATCATAGAACAAACAAAATCGAAGCAACATGAATAATATAGAATAGTTGGTGTACGCGTTGTACGGTCCTGTGTTCGACTACGCATTCGTTGATGCGCATGATCTCATATGAACAACGTGGTGTCGGCCCTTTTTTAAAGAATGGTTTGTAACCAGATAGAATCATGGAGCACAATGTCAACTGTGAAACATTGCTTTGCCTCCCGACGCATCACATCATGCGCATGATCTCATACGCACGACTTGATGTAGGTGGTTTTTTGATTGCATCTCTCACGGGTGTCGTTGATTAATCTCATTGCAGAAGATACTGCATAAAAGGGATTACAGTCATTATTCTCTGCATTATGCTTTCCTAGTTCGCACTTTTGGTCCCAGTAGACTCCATGACATGAGGTAAATAGTTGGTTTTCTGCTGCTGTTGGAAACCTACTGTTGCTTGATGTTCTGCGCCAATGCTTCGTAAGACAGCGTATCAATTTGTTGGTACAAGATCCCTCCACATGAGGACTCACTTGTTCTTGCTTGACGCCTGGCATTGAGGCGCCTTCATTGCTGCACATTCTTGCTTTAGACGTTGGAGATGTGCCTGGCGCAAAACTGCAAGATTTGTTGTTCAAATGCGAGCAATTAGTTTCTAGAAGAAACATTGCGCAACAATTTCTTGCTTGTGAGACTGTGGGTTTCGAAGTATGGTTTTGAGCCCAGAGGCATTCACTTATCCAAGATTGTCCATTCTCTTCAAAACCTTGGGCCTGAACTGGATCATTTCTTCAGGTTGCGATAAAAATGCTTTGTTTGACACGCTGGGGTTTCATTGCTGCCCGCAATGCCAAACTCAGGCAAATGGTTTTCAAATAGAACACGCTTACCTGTTGCAGTTTGACAAGTTGTTTCCAAAACATCCAGCCATACCGCCCGCAAGTGTCTATCACATTTGTTTCCCACTATCATCGCCAGGTATGTTACATAACGCCGCCTCAACGATTTCAATGTGTTGTCTTGCAGCCAAAGACCAAACAAACATCTTTTTGTCTCAATGCAAACAAAAAAGGCTTTGTTGTGCATGCATGCTGTTGCCCAAGCAAGTTGTTCTTTCCAAGCAAGTAAGCCGAAGCTTCATTAATTCTTTGATATAAGCAGCAGGGATGTTTGTTGACCTCATGGCCGATCCAAACATGTGCATGCAAAAGTTGTACTGCTGTGTGGTTGCATTGCCACCGTCAGGATACATTCAAACTATTACCAACTATTCAGGTTTGTAAGTTCTGACACAAATCTGCAAATCTGGCAAGCGAGCCCTTCAAAGGCATACAAGGGATTTCATTTCTGCTTCGCCGAAAGGTGGCACCTGAAGCAGTCAACGTGTGTCTTGCATGTGTCAAATGAATGTTCACTGCGGTGGAGGGATCTTGTACCAACAAATTGATACGCTGTCTTACGAAGCATTGGCGCAGAACACCAAGCAACAGTAGGTTTTCAACAGCAGCAGAAAACCAACTATTTACCGGGTGCCATGGCGTCTACAACCAAAATCATGCGCAAAATGTGACGCGTCAGGAACCAGAGCAGTGTTTCACAGATGATTCCTTCTTCATGATTCTAATCTGGTTACGCACCATGAATTCAAATCAGTCTACATCATGTCGTATGTAGGACATCATGCGCATCGACGAATGCGTAGGCGTAGTCGAACACAGGACTGTCCAACGCGTAAACCAACTCTTTCTTATTATTCACGTTTCTTTTTTTGTTTGTTCTATGATATTGTGCGACGTTGGATAATTATAATCCAGATTTTTTTTTTGTAACGATGGATCGACTCTTTTTAGACTCATAAGACGATCATCATCATGTTTTGCGTATGAAATACAAATATGATGTGATGCCTGCCTACGCACAGAAATGTACAAGACGTACGCATACAGTGTCACGCGGATGAAGTATAATGTGCATGATATGAGTCATACATTCGAACACAGCTGATATCCGTTGCATGCACTATGTTCTTACAAAAACTGCGCGGCCACTTCTTCCTTGCTGTTGGGGATATTCTCTGGCCTTTTTTTGTTTCATCACAAGGGCCTTTTGCACCATTCAGGTGTCTTGATTGAAAACCTCGGGTACCTTTACAATGATTCCTTGGAAAACTTGAGACATTTACTTGGGAACCTTGGCAAGCTTGAGGAAACCTTTACACTGTAACCTTGGAAACCTTGAGAACATTTACAATGTAACCTTGGGAACCTTGAGAACCTTTACTTGGAACCCTTGGGAAGCTTGGGAACCGTGGGAACCGTGGGAACCTTTGGAACCTTGAGGCACTGAGGCAACCTTTACAATGCAACCATGGCAACCTTGAGAACGTTTACTGGGGAACCTTGAAGACCATGAGCGAACCTTTAGACTCTAACCTTGGGAACCTTGAAGCTCTAACCTCTGACCCTGGGAACATTGAGGGAACCTTGACAATCTAAACTTGGGAACCTTGAGAATGTTTGCATTTACTAGGGAACCTTGAAAACCTTGAGGGAACCTTTAGAGTCTAACCTTGGGAACCTTGAGGGAACCTTGACAATCTAACCTTGGGAAACTTATAGAAAACCCTTACAATGTCACCTTGGCAACGTTTACTTGGAAACCTTTACATAATAACCTTGGGAACCTTGACAACCTTGAGTTGGAAAACTTGGGAACCTTGAAAACCTTTACAATACAACCTTGGGAACCTTGAGAAACTTTGCGAACCTTAACAACATGTACAATGGAACCTTGAGTGAACCTTGAGGGAATCTTGAGGGAACCTTGAGAGAACCGTGAAGGAACCTTGAGGGAACCTTGAGGGAACCTTGACAATCTAACTGTGGGAACACTTGGGAACCTTGAAAACCTTTACAATGCAACCTTGGGAACCTTGAGCACCTGTACAATGCAACTTTGGGAGCCTTGGCAACATGTACAATGGAACCTTGAGTGAACCTTGAGGGAACCTTGAAGGAACCTTGAGGGAACCGTTAGAATCTAACCTTGGCAACCTTGAGGGTCTGATGAAGCGCTGTTCTGGCAGAGCAAAAGATGCGAAAAGTGCAAAAAGGTGCAAAAGGCCTTTTCTCGCTCACGTGGCTATGTCTTCACGGCGTTTGATGACCAGCTGGTCATTGCAAAGGGCGCTCAAAGGATCCGCTGTTGATCCCATTTGATCATGAAAAAGCATTGGTTGGTGAATGGCTCATGTGCAGGCAAGGCCCAGAAGCACAAACGGAATGCCTTGAGTGAAATTCACAGACGGAACCTTTACAATCTAACCTTGGGAACCTTGAGGAAAGCTTTACAATCTAATTTGGAACCTTTACTTGGGAACCTTGAGGAAACCGTTGCAATCTAACCTTGGGAACCTTGAAGAACCTTTACAATCTAACCTTGGGAACCTTGAGGGAAGCTTTACAATCTAACTGGGAACCTTTACTTGGGAACTTTGGGAGCCTTGGGAGCCTTGGAAACTTTGGGAACCTTGAGAACCTTGGCAGCCTTGAGAACCTTTACTCCGGAACCTTTACTTGGGAACCTTTACTTGGGAATCTTAACTTGGGACCTTTACTTGGGAACCTTTACTTGGGAACCTTTACTTGGGAACCTTTACTTGGGAACCTTTTACTTGGGAACCTTTTCTTGGGAACCTTTTCTTGGGAACCTTTACTTGGGAACCTTTACTTGCGAACCTTTTCTTGCGAACCTTTTCTTGGGAACCTTCACTTGGGAACCTTCACTTGAGAACCTTTACTTGGGAACCTTTACTTGGGAACCTTTACTTGGGAACCTTTGCTTGGGAACCTGTACTTGCGAACCTTTACTTTGGAACCTTCTCTTGGGAACCTTGACTTGGGAACCTTCGCTTGGGAACCTTTACTTGGAAACCTTCACTTGGGAACCTTCACTTGGGAACCTTCACTTGGGAACCTTTACTTGGGAACCTTTACTTGGGAACCTTCACTTGGGAACCTTTACTTGGGAACCTTCACTTGGAAACCTTTACTTGGGAACCTTTACTTGGGAACCTTTACTTGGGACCCTTTACTTGGGAACCTTCACTTGGGAAACTTTTCTTGGAAACCTTTACTTGGGAACCTTTGCTTGGGAACCTTCACTTGCGAAACCTTAACTTGGGAACCTTCACTTGGGAACCTTTACTTGGGAACCTTCACTTGGGAACCTTTACTTGGGAACCTTCACTTGGGAACCTCTACTTGGGAGCCTTTACTTGGGAACCTTTACTTGGGAACCTTCACTTGGGAACCTTTACTTGGGAACCTTTTCTTGGGAACCTTTTCTTAGGAACCTTTACTTGGGAACCTGTACTTGCGAACCTTGACTTGGGAACCTCACTTGGGAACCTTTACTTGGGAACCTTCACTTGGGAACCTTCACTTGGGAACCTTCACTTGGTAACCTTTACTTGGGAACCTTCACTTGGGAACCTTTACTTGGGAACCTTCACTTGAGAACCTTTACTTGGGAACCTTTACTTGGGAACCTTTGCTTGGGAACTTTTACTTGCGAGCCTTTTCTTGGGAAGCTTTGCTTGGGAACCTTTACTTGGGAACCTTCACTTGGGAACCTTTACTTGGGAACCTTCACTTGGGAACCTTTACTTGGGAACCTTTACTTGGGAACCTTCACTTGGGAACCTTCACTTGCGAACCTTGACTTGGGAACCTTGACTTGGGAACCTTCACTTGGGAAACTTTTCTTGGAAACCTTTACTTGGGAACCTTTACTTGGGAACCTTCACTTGGGGAACCTTTTACTTGGGAACCTTTTCTTGGGAACCTTTTCTTGGGAACCTTTACTTGGGAACCTTTTCTTGCGAACCTTTTCTTGCGAACCTTTTCTTGGGAACCTTCACTTGGGAACCTTCACTTGAGAACCTTTACTTGGGAACCTTTACTTGGGAACCTTTACTTGGGAACCTTTGCTTGGGAACCTTTACTTGCGAACCTTTACTTTGGAACCTTCACTTGGGAACCTTTACTTGGGAACCTTTACTTGGGAACCTTTACTTGGGAACCTTTACTTGGGAACCTTTACTTGGGAACCTTCACTTGGGAAACTTTTCTTGGAAACCTTTACTTGGGAACCTTTGCTTGGGAACCTTCACTTGCGAAACCTTCACTTGGGAACCTTTACTTGGGAACCTTCACTTGGGAACCTTTACATGGGAACCTTTACTTGGGAACCTTTACTTGGGAACCTTTACTTGCGAACCTTGACTTGGAAACCTCACTTGGGAACCTTTACTTGGGAACCTTCACTTGGGAACCTTCACTTGGGAACCTATACTTGGTAACCTTCACTTGGGAACCTTTACTTGGGAACCTTTACTTGGGAACCTTCACTTGGGAACCTTTACTTGGGAACCTTCACTTGGGAACCTTTACTTGGGAACCTTTACTTGGGAACCTTTACGTGGGAACCTTCACTTGGGAACCTTTACTTGGGAACCTTTACTGGGGAACCTTTACTTGGGAACCTTCACTTGGGAACCTTTACTTGGGAACCTTTACTTGGGAACCTTTACTTGGGAACCTTTACTTGGGAACCTTTGCTTGGGAACCTTTTCTTGGGAACCTTTACTTGGGAACCTTCACTTGGGAACCTTTACTTGGGAACCTTTACTTGGGAACCTTTACTTGGGAACCTTCACTTGGGAACCTTTACTTGGGAACCTTTACAGTACTTGGGAACCTTTACTTGGGAACCTTTACTTGCGAACCTTTTCTTGCGAACCTTTTCTTGGGAACCTTCACTTGGGAACCTTCACTTGGGAACCTTTACTTGGGAACCTTTACTTGGGAACCTTCACTTGGGAACCTTTACTTGGGAACCTTTACTTGGGAACCTTCACTTGGGAACCTTTACTTGGGAACCTTTACTTGGTAACCTTTACTTGGGAACCTTTACTTGCGAACCTTTTCTTGCGAACCTTTTCTTGGGAACCTTCACTTGGGAACCTTCACTTGAGAACCTTTACTTGGGAACCTTTACTTGGGAACCTTTACTTGCGAACCTTGACTTGGGAACCTCACTTGGGAACCTTTACTTGGGAACCTTCACTTGGGAACCTTCACTTGGGAACCTTCACTTGGTAACCTTTACTTGGGAACCTTCACTTGGGAACCTTTACTTGGGAACCTTCACTTGAGAACCTTTACTTGGGAACCTTTACTTGGGAACCTTTGCTTGGGAACCTTTACTTGCGAGCCTTTTCTTGGGAAGCTTTGCTTGGGAACCTTTACTTGGGAACCTTTACTTGCGAACCTTCACTTGGAAAACTTTTCTTGGAAACCTTTACTTGGGAACCTTTGCTTGGGAACCTTCACTTGCGAAACCTTCACTTGGGAACCTTCACTTGGGAACCTTTACTTGGGAACCTTCACTTGGGAACCTTTACTTGGGAACCTTCACTTGGGAACCTTTACTTGGGAGCCTTTACTTGGGAACCTTTACTTGGGAACCTTCACTTGGGAACCTTTACTTGGGAACCTTTTCTTGGAAACCTTTACTTGGGAACCTTTACTTGGGAACCTTTACTTGCGAACCTTGACTTGGGAACCTCACTTGGGAACCTTTACTTGGGAACCTTCACTTGGGAACCTTCACTTGGGAACCTTTACTTGGTAACCTTTACTTGGGAACCTTCACTTGGGAACCTTTACTTGGGAACCTTCACTTGAGAACCTTTACTTGGGAACCTTTACTTGGGAACCTTTACTTGGGAACCTTTGCTTGGGAACCTTTACTTGCGAGCCTTTTCTTGGGAAGCTTTGCTTGGGAACCTTTACTTGGGAACCTTCACTTGGGAACCTTTACTTGGGAACCTTCACTTGGGAACCTTTACTTGGGAACCTTCACTTGGGAACCTTCACTTGGGAACCTTCACTTGAGAACCTCTACTTGGGAACCTTTACTTGGGAACCTTCACTTGGGAACCTTTTACTTGGGAACCTTTTCTTGGGAACCTTTTCTTGGGAACCTTTACTTGGGAACCTTTACTTGCGAACCTTTTCTTGCGAACCTTTTCTTGGGAACCTTCACTTGGGAACCTTCACTTGAGAACCTTCCTTCACTTGGGAACCTTTACTTGGGAACCTTCACTTGGGAACCTTCACTTGGGAACCTTGACTTGGGAACCTTCACTTGGGAACCTTTACATGGGAACCTTTACTTGGGAACCTTTACTTGGGAACCTTTACTTGGGAATCGTTACTTGGGAACCTTCACTTGGGAACCTTCACTTGGGAAACTTTTCTTGGAAACCTTTACTTGGGAACCTTTACTTGGGAACCTTCACTTGGGAACCTTTACTTGGGAACCTTCACTTGGGAACCTTTACTTGGGAACCTTTACTTGGGAACCTTTACGTGGGAACCTTCTCTTCGGAACCTTCACTTGGGAACCTTTACTTGGGAACCTTTACTTGGGAACCTTCACTTGGGAACCTTTACTTGGGAACCTTTACTTGGGAACCTTTACTTGGGAACCTTTACTTGGGAACCTTCACTTGAGAACCTTTACTTGGGAACCTTCACTTGGGAACCTTCACTTGGGAACCTTTACTTGGGAACCTTTACTTGGGAACCTTCACTTGGGAACCTTCACTTGCGAACCTTGACTTGGGAACCTTGACTTGGGAACCTTGACTTGGGAACCTTTACTTGGGAACCTTTACTTGGGAACCTTTACTTGGGAACCTTTGCTTGGGAACCTTTACTTGGGAACCTTCACTTGGGAACCTTTACTTGGGAACCTTCACTTGGGAACCTTTACTTGGGAACCTTTACTTGGGAACCTTCACTTGGGAACCTTCACTTGGGAACCTTTTACTTGGGAACCTTTACTTGGGAACCTTTACTTGGGAACCTTCACTTGGGAACCTTGACTTGGGAACCTTTACTTGGGAACCTTTACTTGGGAACCTTTAAACTTGGGAACCTTTACTTGGGAACCTTCACTTGGAACACTTTTCTTGGAAACCTTTACTTGGGAACCTTTGCTTGGGAACCTTCACTTGCGAAACCTTCACTTGGGAACCTTCACTTGGGAACCTTTACTTGGGAACCTTCACTTGGGAACCTTTACTTGGGAACCTTCACTTGGGAACCTTTACTTGGGAGCCTTCACTTGCGAAACCTTCACTTGGGAACCTTCACTTGGGAACCTTTACTTGGGAACCTTCACTTGGGAACCTTTACTTGGGAACCTTCACTTGGGAACCTTCACTTGGGAACCTTTACTTGGGAACCTTGACTTGGGAACCTTCACTTGGGAACCTTTACTTGGGAACCTTTTCTTGGAAACCTTTACTTGGGAACCTTTACTTGGGAAACTTTACTTGCGAACCTTGACTTGGGAACCTCACTTGGGAACCTTTACTTGGGAACCTTCACTTGGGAACCTTTACTTGGTAACCTTTACTTGGGAACCTTCACTTGGGAACCTTTACTTGGGAACCTTCACTTGAGAACCTTTACTTGGGAACCTTTACTTGGGAACCTTTACTTGGGAACCTTTGCTTGGGAACCTTTACTTGCGAGCCTTTTCTTGGGAAGCTTTGCTTGGGAACCTTTACTTGGGAACCTTCACTTGGGAACCTTTACTTGGGAACCTTCACTTGGGAACCTTTACTTGGGAACCTTCACTTGGGAACCTTCACTTGGGAACCTTCACTTGGGAACCTCTACTTGGGAACCTTTACTTGGGAACCTTCACTTGGGAACCTTTTACTTGGGAACCTTTTCTTGGGAACCTTTTCTTGGGAACCTTTACTTGGGAACCTTTACTTGCGAACCTTTTCTTGCGAACCTTTTCTTGGGAACCTTCACTTGGGAACCTTCACTTGAGAACCTTTACTTGGGAACCTTTACTTGGGAACCTTTACTTGCGAACCTTTACTTTGGAACCTTCTCTTGGGAACCTTCACTTGGGAACCTTTACTTGGGAACCTTCACTTGGGAACCTTTACTTGGGAACTTTTACTTGGGAACCTTTACTTGGGAACCTTCACTTGGGAACCTTCACTTGGGAACCTTCACTTGGGAACCTCTACTTGGGAACCTTTACTTGGGAACCTTCACTTGGAGACCTTGACTTGGGAACCTTCACTTGGGAACCTTTACATGGGAACCTTTACTTGGGAACCTTCACTTGGGAACCTCTACTTGGGAACCTTTACTTGGGAACCTTCACTTGGGAACCTTTTACTTGGGAACCTTTTCTTGGGAACCTTTTCTTGGGAACCTTTACTTGGGAACCTTCACTTGGGAACCTTTACTTGGGAACCTTCACTTGGGAACCTTTACTTGGGAACCTTTACTTGGCAACCTTTACGTGGGAACCTTCTCTTCGGAACCTTCACTTGGGAACCTTTACTTGGGAACCTTTACTTGGGAACCTTCACTTGGGAACCTTTACTTGGGAAGCTTTACTTGGGAACCTTTACTTGGGAACCTTTACTTGGGAACCTTCACTTGAGAACCTTTACTTGGGAACCTTCACTTGGGAACCTTCACTTGGGAACCTTTACTTGGGAACCTTTACTTGGGAACCTTCACTTGGGAACCTTCACTTGGGAACCTTGACTTGGGAACCTTGACTTGGGAACCTTGACTTGGGAACCTTTACTTGGGAACCTTTACTTGGGAACCTTTACTTGGGAATCGTTACTTGGGAACCTTTACTTGGGAACCTTTACTTGGGAACCTTTACTTGGGAACCTTTGCCTGGGAACCTTTACTTGGGAACCTTTACTTTGGAACTGTCTCTGGGGAACCTTCACTTGGGAACCTTTACTTGGGAACCTTTACTTGGGAACCTTTACTTGGGAACCTTGATTTCCTTGACTTTGGAACCTTGGGGGAATGGGTTTTGGAGCTGCTCCGGTCTGCTCCGAAACCTTTACTATGGCTGAAGACCCCAAAGCTTCTGCTGGTGGGGAAAAATGACCATTCCGCTGTAGCGAAACCACCAACGGCATTTAAAACATGGATTTAGCCGAAGCCCCGTGCGACATGCACGGAACTATAGTCCGAGTGAATTGTTGCTCCATAAAAATAAGCCCAAAGAATATCCCCAACAGCAAGGAAGCAGTGGCCACGCAGTTTTCGTCGTAAGAACATTGTGCATGCAACCGTGTAATTGTTGATATCCGGTGTGTTCGAATGTATGACTCATTGCGCATCAAATCATGCACATTAGTTCATCCGCATGACATTTTATGCGTACGTCGTGTACGTTCGTGGGCATATAAACACACCACATCATATTTATATGGTGTGCGCAAAACATGATGATGATCGTCTCATGAATCCAACCATTGTTTCAAAAAATCCGGATCGTAACTATAGAACAACGCACAATATGATAGAACAAACAAAACAAAAGAACAATGAACAATATAGGAGGGTTTGTTGATTGATTGTGCAGTTCTGCGTTTGACTACGCATTCGTTGATGCGCATGCTTTCAAAATCACGACATGATATAGACCGATTTGAAACCATGGTTTGTAACCAGATAGAACCATGAAGCAAGAGATTCATCTGTGAAACACGGCTCTGGCTCCCGACGCATCACATCATGCGCATGCTCCCAGTCGTACGGCATGATGTAGGTGGTTTTTTGGTTGCATCCTTCACGGGTGTCGTCGGTTGATCTCATTGCAGAACATGGCGCATGCAACGGTTGACGTCTTAATATCCGCTGTGTTCGAAAGTATGGCTCATTGCGCATCATGGCATATCATGCACACTACTTCATCGGCAAAATGCTGTATGCATGCGTCTTGTACATTTCGGTGCATAGGCGCGCATCACATCATACTTGTATTTCATACGCAAAACATGATGATGACCGTCTTATGATTCTACCTTTCGTCTCAAATATAATCCGGACTAAAACCATAGAACAGCGCACAATACCAGTAGTACCGCACAAGGCGGTGGCGGAAGTTTCAAAAAGTAGAAAACCTATAGGAGAGGTTGGCTGTTGTGATGCACGGATGGCAGAGCAATCAGGTGGTGGGAGCGGCGGCCTCTCTATTTGTCTATCTATCTGTCTGGCTATCTGAGTATCTGTTGATGCGCGTGTCTACTTTTCTGTGTATCTATCTATCTACCTATCTATCTATCTGTCTGCCTGCCTATCTATCTGTCAATCTATCTGTTTGTCTATCTGTGTATCTATTGATCCGTGTATCTGCTTTTCTGTATATCTATCAGTCAATCAATCTATCTACCTATCTGTCTATCCATCCATCTATCTGTCTATTTTTCTACCTATCTATCTATCCATCCATCTATCGATCTATCGATCTATCTATCTATCTATCCATCCATCTATCGATCTATCTATCTATCTGTCTGTCTATCTATTTATCTATTTTTTCCCTATCTATCTATCTATTTCCTCATCTATCTAGCTATTTCTCTATCTATCTGTCTGTCCATCTATCTAGCAATCTAGCTATCTAGCTAGGCAGCTAGCTATCTGTCTATCTAGCCATCTGGCTGTCTAGTTATCTAGCCATTTACCCAGCTATCAGCTATCTGTCTACCTATTATCTACCTACCTACCTATCTATCTATCGATCGATCTATCTATGTATGTATCTATCTTAGTGATTTAGCTAGTTAGTTCGCTAGTTCGTTCATGAGTTTGTTACTTAGTTACTTTGTTGTTTAGTTGGTGAGTTAGTGAGTGAAAAAGTGAGTGAAATAGTAAGTCAGTTCGCTAGTTAGCTAGTTAGTTGGTTGGTTAGTTAGCTAGTAGTTAGTAAAAGTTTTCAATGTTTTTTTTAAGTTAGTTCAGTTAGTTAAGTCAGCTAAGTTTGTTCAGTTACCTTAAATTAGTTAGGTTAGCTATTTAGTCAGTTTGTTTGTTGTTAATTAGTTTGTTCGTTCGTAGGTTCGTTCGTTCGTTCGTTGGTTAGTTAGTCAGCTAGATAGTTAGCTAGGTAGCTAGCTACTTTATTAGTTAGTGGAGCTAGCTACTTTATGGTTAGTCAGCTAGATACTTTATAGGTAGCTATCTAGGTCGTTCGTTCGTTAGTTAGTTAGTCAGTTAATTAATCAGTTAGGTAGGTCGGTAGGCAAGTAGGTAGGTAGGTAGCTTTTTGGTGAAGTAAGTAAGTAAGTAAGTAAGTAAGTTAGCTAGCTGGCTAGTTATTTATTGATTTACTGTAGTTAGTTAGTTAGTTAGTGCGCTAGTTAGATAGTTAGTTAGGGAAGTAAGAAAGTGGCGTGAGTTAGTTGGTTAGCTGGTTACTTGGTTATAGTTGGTTACTTCGTTAGACAGTTAGTTAGCAAGCAACTTAGTTCGTTCGTTCGCTGGTTACTTACGGTAGTTAGGTGGTTAGTTGGCTAGCTCGTCAGTTGGTCGGTTGATCAGTTAGTTTGCTGGTTAGTTGGTCAGTTGGTTAGTGTTAGTCAAGTAAGCTGGTTAGCTACAGTAGTTAGTTTGCTAGTTTGTTAAATAGATAGTTCGTTCGTTCGTTAGTTAGTTACTTAGCTAGTGAGTCAGTGAGTTAGTGAGTTGGCGAGCTAGTGAGTTAGTGAGTCAGGGAATTAGTGAGTTAGTGAATTTGTTTGTTTGTTAGTTTGTTTGTCAGTTTGTGTTTTAGTAAGTTTTCTAGTTCCCGTGTTAGTTACTGAGTTAGTCCGTTAGTTAGGTAGTTAGTTAGTTAGTTAGTGAGTTAGTGAGTTAGTGAATTAGCGAGTTAACGAGTTAGCGAGTTAGCGAGTTAGCAATTTAGTGAGTTAGTGAGTTAGTTAGTTAGTAAGTTTGTTAGTTAGTTAGTTAGTTAGTTAGTCAGTCAGTTAGTTAGTTAGTTAGATAGATAGTTTTCAAGTTAGTTAGTTTGTTTGTTTGTTAGTTTGTTTGTTTGTTTGTTCGTTAGTTAGTTCGTTAGCTAGTTTGTGAGTGAGTGAGTTAGGAAGTGAATTAGTTATCAAGTTAGTTATCCATCTTTCGACAGGTGCCAGGCACATCTCAAACTTCAAAGCAAGAATGTGCAGCAAACAAGGCCCCTCAATGCCAAGGATCAGGCAAAACAAGTGAGTCCTCATGTGGAAGGATCTTGTACCAAAAAATTGCCACGCTGTCTTACGAAGGGCATTGGCGCGGAGCATCACATTGGATACATTAGGTAGGTTTTCAACAGCAGCTGAAAACCAACTATTTACCTCATGTCATGGCGTCTTCAGGGACTAAACTAGCAAAGTATAATGCAGAGAATAATGTGTGTAAATCGTTTTATGTAGTAGCTTCTCAGGCAGCTTCTCAATGAGATTAATGGACCACACCCGTGACAGATGCAATCAAAAAATCACCTACGTGATGTCGTGCGTATGAGATCATGTGCATGATGTGATGCGTCGGGAGCCAGAGCAGTGTTTCTCTTGCTTCATGGTTCTACCTGGTTACAAACCATGGATTCAAATTCGCATGCATAATGTCGCAGGTATGAGATCATGCGCATCGACGAATGGGTAGTCGTAGTCAAACAAAAAAGACCGTACAACCGTACAACGCGTAAACCAATTCTTCTATGTTATTGACTTTTCTTTCGCCTGGCTTGCTGCATTCTACCGTCCCTTGATTGATAATCCAAAATCTTTTTGAAATCATGGATAGACATAGGACGATCATCTTCATGCTTTGTGTATGAATTCAAGTACACCTCAGGAATGTACAAGACGTACGCATACAGTGTCATGCGGATGAACTAGTGTGCACGATATGATGAGCAATGAGTCATACATTCGAACACAGCGGATATCCACAAGTAAGTAAATCATTGCATGCGCCATGTTCTGCAATGAGATCAACCGACGACACCCGTGCAAGATGCAATCAAAAAACCACCTGCATCATGTCGTGCGCATGAGATCATGCGCATGATGTCATGCGTCGGGAGCCAGAGCAGAGTTTCACAGATGAATCTCTTGCTTCATGGTTCTGTCTGGTTGCAAAGCATGGATTCACATCCGTCTGCACCATGTCGTGCGTATGGGATCATGCGCATGATGTGATGCGTCGGGAGCCAAAGCAGTGTTTCACAGGTGAATCTCTTGCTTCATGGTTCTGTCTGGTTACAACGCATGGATTCAAATCCGTGTGCATCATGTCGTGCGCATGAGATCATGCGCATGATGTGATGCGTCGGGAGCCAGAGCAGAGTTTCACAGATGAATTTCTTGCTTCATGGTTCTGTCTGGTTGCAAAGCATGGATTCAAATCCGTCTGCATCATGTCGTGCGTATGAGATCATGCGCATGAACGAAATGCGTAGTCGAACACAAGACTGTACAACATTCAAATGGATTCTATTACATAACCCGTTGTTCTTCCATTTTGTTTGTTCCATTATGTTGTTCTTTGTTTTATAGTTATAATCCGGATTGTTTTGAAGCAATGTGTCCACTCATAAGACGATCATCGTCATGTTTTGCGTTTGAAAAAGTATAATGCCATGCGTGCCTTCGCACAGGAATGTACAAGACAGACGCATACAGCGTCATGCGGATGAACTAGTGTGCACGATATGATGAGCAATGAGTCATACATTCGAACACAGCGGATATCCACAAGTAAGTACGTCGTTGCATGCGCCATGTTCTGCAATGAGATTAACGGGCGACACCCGTGCAAGATGCAATCAAAAAAACACCTGCATCATGTCGTGCGCATGAGATCATGCGCATGATGTGATGCGTCGGGAGCCAGAGCAGTGTTTCACACGTGAATCTCTTGCTTCATGGTTCTGTCTGGTTGCACGCATGGATTCAAATCCGTGTGCATCATGTCGCGCGCATGAGATCATGCGCATGATGTGATGCGTCGGGAGCCAGAGCAGAGTTTCACAGACGAATTTCTTGCTTCATGGTTCTGTCTGGTTGCGAAGCATGGATTCACATCCGTCTGCACCATGTCGTGCGCATGAGATCATGCGCATGATGTGATGCGTCGGGAGCCAAAGCAGTGTTTCACAGATGAATTTCTTGCTTCATGGTTCTGTCTGGTTGCAAAGCATGGATTCAAATCCGTCTGCATCATGTCGTGCGTATGAGATCATGCGCATGAACGAATGCGTAGTCGAACATAAGACTGCATAGCGCGTAAACAAATTCTTCTCTTTTTTTTGTTCTTCCACCTCGCTTGCTGAATTCTACTGTCCGCTGATTGATAATCGGCAAATCTTTTTGAAATCATGGATAGACATAAGACGATCATCTTCATGTATCGCCTAAAAATTCAAAATATGATGTGATGTGCCCCTAACCACAGGAATGTACAAGACGTATGCATACGATGTCATGTGGATGAACTAATGTGCATGATATGATGCGCAATGAGTCATACATTCGAATACGGCAGGTACAGTATCCACAAGTAAACCGTTGCACGCACCATGTTCTTACAAAAATTGCCTGGCCACTGCTTCCTTGCTGTTGGGGATATTCTTTGGGTTTATTACCTTGGGAACCTTTCTTGGAAACTTTTCTCTGGAAACCTTACCTTCGGAACCTTTACTTGGAGCCTTTACTTGGAACCTTTACTTCGCAACCATTACTTGGGAACCTGAACTTGGGAACCTTTCCTTGGCAACCTTTACTTGGAAACCTGGACTTGGGAACCTTTACTTGGCAACCTTAACTTGGGAACCTGGACTTGGGAACCCTGGACTTGGGAACCGTTACCTCGCAACCTTTACTTGGCAATCTCGATTTGGGCACCTTATTTTGGGAACCTTGCCTAGGGAACCTTTTTGGCACCCCTAACCTTGGGAACCTGAACTTGGGAACCTGAACTTGGGAACCTTACCCTGGGAACCTCTATTTGGAACCTCTATTTGGGAACCTTTACTTGGAACCTTTACTTGGGAACCTCTATTTGGGAACCTGAACTTGGGAACCTTGCCTTGGGAACCTCTATTTGCCCCTCTGTTTGGGAACCTTTACTTGGGAACCTCTATTTGGGAACCTTACTTTGGGAACCTCTATTTGAAAACCTCTATTTGGGAGCCTTACCTTAGAACCTTACCTTGGGAACCTCTACTTGGGAACCTCTATTTGGGAACCTTGACTTGGGAACCTTTACTTGGCAACCTTTACTTGGGAACCTCGGCTTGGGAACCTGGACTTGGGAACCTTACCTTGGGAACCTTTACTTGGAAACCTGGACTTGGGAACCTTTACTTGGCAACCTGGACTTGGGAACCTTTACTTGGCAACCTTTACTTGGGAACCTGGACTTGGGAACCTTTACTTGGGAACCTCTATTTGGGAACCTTACTTTGGAAACCTTTACTAAAGAACCTTCACTTGGGAACCTTTACTTGGGAACCATTGCTTGGAACCTTAACTTGGGAACCTTTGCTTGGGAACCTCTATTTGGGAACCTTTACTTGGCAACCCTTTACTTGGAAACCTGCACTTGGAAACCTGGACTTGGAAATATGGACTTGGGAACCTTTACTTGGGAACCTCTATTTGGGAACCTTGACTTGGGAACCTCTATTTGGGAACCTTACCTTGACTTGGGAACCTTTACTTGGCAACCTCTATTTGGGAACCTTTACTTGGCAACCTTGACTTGGAAACCTGGACTTGGAAATATGGACTTGGGAACCTTTTACTTGTGAACCTTTACTTGGCAATCTCTATTTGGGAACCTCTTTTTGGGAACCTCTATTTGAAAACCCTCTATTTGGGAACCTTACCTTGACTTGGGAACCTTTACTTGGCAACCTCTGTTTGGGAACCTTTACTTGGGAACCTCTATTTGGGAACCTGAACTTGGGAACCTCTATTTGAAAACCTGTATTTGGGAGCCTTACCTTGGGAACCTCACCTTGGGAACCTCTGCTTGGCAACCTCTATTTGGGAACCTTTACTTGGGAACCTCTATTTGGGAACCTGAACTTGGGAACCTCTATTTGAAAACACATCTATTTGGGAGCCTTACCTTGGGAACCTCACCTTGGGAACCTCTACTTGGGAACCTCTATTTGGGAACCTCTATTCGGGAACCTGGGGGAATGGGTTTTGGTGCTGCTCCGCTCTGCTCCGAAACCTTTACTATGGCTGAAGACCCCAGTAGCTTGCGCTGTTGGGGAAAAATGGGGCACCCCTGTTTTGGGACCTTCCCACATATCTTTCCCATGCAATTGCATGCAGTATGATCCAGCTAAGATGCTTTAGATCGATTGATCCAGGTCGGTCGGCTTCTCCGCCATCAAGTCCATATACATGGATCGGATATGGTCCTCACCAGCGACCAGGGCATGTCGATTGCTGACAGTGGCAGTGAAAGTGAACGGATACAACAACCGTTCCTGAGTGGAGATCTACGCCGTTCCTGGCTTTGAAAACTTTGAAGGGGGAAAATGGAGCTCTGTGTTTGTTCATAGTCTTCCATTGTTTTTGCAATCAAATTGAACCAGCAGCAATAACCGACTGCAATCAACCGATTTTCATGGAGTTTAGTTGGTGTATGAGAATAAACCCAAAGAATATCCCCAACAGCAAGGAAGCAGTGGCCGCCCAATGTTTGTAAGAACATGGTGCATGCAACAGTTTACTTGTTGATGTCCGCTGTGTTCGAATGTATGACTCACTGTGCATCAAATCATGCACATTAGTTCATCCGCATGACACTGTATGCGTACGTCTTGTACATTCCTGTGGTTGGGTACGCATCACATCATACCTATTTAGGTCGTACGCACAACATGATGATGATCGTCTTATGAGTTCTATCCATCGTTTCAGAAAAAAAACTGACAATAACTATACAACATCGCGCAGTATCATAGACCAAACAAAATCAAAGCAACATGAATAATATAGAGTAGTGGGTTTACGCGTTGTACAGTCCTGTGTTCGACTACGCATCCGATGCGCATGATCTCATATGAACAAGGTGGTGTCGACCCTTTTTTAATCAATGGTTTGTGACCAGATAGAATCATGGAGCAAAATGTCAACTGTGAAACACTGCTTTGCCTCCCGACGCATCACATCATGCGCATGATCTCATGCGCACGACTTGATGTAGGTGTTTTTTGATTGCATCTCTCACGGGTGTCGTTGATTAATCTCATTGCAAAAGATACTGCATAAAAGGGTTTACAGACAGTATTCTCTGCATTATGCTTTCCTAATTTTCACTTTTGGCCCCAGTAGACTCCATGACATGAGGTAAGTAGTTGGTTTTCTGCTGCTGTTGGAAACCTACTGTTGCTTGATGTTCTGCGCCAATGCTTCGGAAGACAGCGTATCAATTTGTTGGTACAAGATCCCTCCACATGAGGACTCACTTGTTCTTGCTTGACGCCTGGCATTGAGGCGCCTTCATTGCTGCACATTCTTGCTTTAGACGTTGGAGATGTGGCCTGGCGCAAAACTGCAAGATTTGTTGTTTTCTAAATATTTTGAAAATTCAGTTGCGAGCAATTTTTTTTCTAGAAGAAACATTGCGCAACAATTTCTTGCTTGTGAGACTGTGGGTTTCGAAGTATGGCTTTGAGCCCAGAGGCATTCACTTATCCAAGATTGTCCATTCTCTTCAAAACCTTGGGCCTGAACTGGATCGTTTCTTCAGGTTGCGATAAAAATTCTTTGTTTGACACGCTGGGGCTTCATTGCTGCCCACGGTGCCAAACTCAGGCAAATGGTTTTCAAACAGAACACGCTTACCTGTTGTAATTTGACAAGTTGTTTCCAAAACATCCAGCCTTACCGCCCGCAAGTGTTTGTCACATGTGTTTCCCACTATCATTACCAGGTATGTTATATAACGCCGCCTCAACGATTTCAATGTGCTGTCTTGCAGCCAAAGACCAAACAAACATCTTTTTGTCTCAATGCAAACAAAAAAGGCTTTGTTGTGCATGCATGCTGTTGCCCAAGCAAGTTGTTCTTTCCAAGCAAGTAAGCCGAAGCTTCACTAATTCTTTGATATAAGCAGCATGGATGTTTGTTGACCTCATGGCCGATTCAAACATGTGCATGCAAAAGTTGTACTGCTGCCTGGTTGCATTACCACCGTCAGGATACATTCTATTAACTTTTACCAACTATTCAGGTTTGTAAGTTCTGGCACCAAATCTGCAAATCTGGCAAGCGAGACCTTCAAAGGCATACAAGGGATTTCATTTCTGCTTCGCATGTGTGTCTTGCATGTGTGGAGGGATCTTGTACCAACAAATTGATACGCTGTCTTAAGAAGCATTGGCGCAGAACACCAAGCAACAGTAGGTTTTCAACAGCCGCAGAAAACCAACTATTTACCTGGTGCCATGGCGTCTACAACCAAAATCATGCGCAAAATGTGATGCGTCAGGAACCAGAGCAGTGTTTCGCAGATGATTCCTTCTTCATGATTCTATCTGGTTACGCACCATGAGTTCAAATCAGTCTACATCATGTCGTACGTAGGAGATCATGCGCATCGACGAATGCGTAGTCGAACACAAGACTGTCCAACGCGTAAACCAACTCTTTCTTATCATTCACGTTTCTTTCTTTTTGTTTGCTCTATGATATTGTGCGACGTTGTATAGTTATAATCCTGAAACCATGGATTGACTCTTTTTAGGCTCATAAGACGATCATCATGACGTTTTGCGTATGAAATACAAATATGGTGTGATGCCTGCCTGCGCACAGAATTTTTACAAGACGTACGCATACAGTGTCACGCGGATGAAGTATAATGTACATGATATGATGCGCAATGAGTCATACATTCGAACACAGCTGATATCCATTGCATGCACCATGTTCTTACAAACACTGCGCGGCCACTTCTTCCTTGTCTGATGAAGCGCTGTGATGGCAGAGCAAAAGATGCGAAAAGTGCAAAAAGTTGCAAAAGGCCTTTTCTCGCTCACGTGGCTATGCCTTCATGGCGTTTGATGACCAGCTGGTCATTGCAAAGGGCCCTCAAGGGATCCGCTGTTGATCCCATTTGATAATGAAAAAGCATTGGTTGGTGAATGGCTCATGTGCAGGCAAGGCCCAAAAGCACAAACGGAATGACTTGAGTGAAATTCACAGACGGAACCTTGACAATCTAATCTTGGGAACCTTGAGGAAAGCTTTACAATCTCATTTGGAACCTTTACTTGGGAACCTTGAGGAAACCGTTACAACCTAACCTTGGGAACCTTGAAGAACCTTTACAATCTAACCTTGGGAACCTTGAAGGAAGCTTTACAATCTAACTGAAAACCTTTACTTGGGAACTTTGGGAGCCTTCGGAACTTTGGGAACCTTGAGAACCTTGGCAGCCTTGGGAACCTTCACTTGGGAACCTTTACTTGGGAACCTGTCCTTGGGAACCTTTACTTGGGAACCTTTACTTGGGAACCTTTTCTTGGGGAACCTTTACCTTCGGAACCTTTACTTGGAAACCTGGACTTGGGAACCTTTACTTGGCAACCTTTACTTGGGAACCTGGACTTGGGAACCTTACCTTGGGAACCTTCACTTGGGAACCTTTACTGGGGAACCTTACTTGGGAACCTTCACTTGGGAACCTTTACTTGGGAACCTTTACTTGGGAACCTTTACTTGGGAACCTTTACTTCGGGAACCTTTACTTGGGAACCTTTACTTGGGAACCTTTACTTGGGAACCTTTACTTGGGAACCTTTACTTGGGAACCTTCACTTGGGAACCTTCATTTGGGAACCTTCACTTGGGAACCTTTACTTGGGAACCTGTACTTGGGAACCTTTACTTGGGAACCTTCACTTGGGAACCTTTACTTGGGAACCTTCACTTGGGAACCTTCACTTGGGAACCTTTACTTGGGAACCTTCACTTGGGAACCTTTACTTGGGAACCTTTACTTGGGAACCTTTACTTGGGAACCTTTACCTGGAAATCTTTACTTGGGAACCTTTACTTGGGTACTTGGGAACCTTCACTTGGGAACCTTCACTTGGGAACCTTTACTGGGGAACCTTACTTGGGAACGTTCACTTGGGAACCTTCACTTGGGAACCTCTACTTGGGAATCTTTACTTGGGAACCCTTTACTTGGGAACCTTCACTTGGGAACCTTTACTTGGGAACCTGTACTTGGGAACCTTTACTGGGGAACCTTACTTGGGAACGTTCACTTGGGAACCTTCACCTGGGAACCTTGACTTGGGAACCTTTACTTGGGAACCTTTACTTGGGAACCTTTACTTGGGAACCTTCACCTGGGAACCTTTACTTGGGAACCTTTACTTGCGACTCTTTATTTGGGAACCTTTACTTGGGAACCTTCACTTGGGAACCTTCACTTGGGAACCTTTACTTGGGAACCTTTACTTGGGAACCTTCACTTGGGAACCTTCACTCGGGAACCTTCACTTGGGAACCTTTACTTGGGAACCTTTACTTGGGAACCTTTACTTCGGAACCTTTACTTGGGAACCTTTACCTGGAAATCTTTACTTGGGAACCTTTTACTTGGGTACTTGGGAACCTTCACTTGGGAACCTTCACTTGAATATCTTTAACCCCACTTGGGAACCTTTACTGGGGAACCTTTTCTTGGAAACGTTTACTTGGGAACCTTTACTTGGGAACCTTTACTTGGGAACCTTTACTTGGGAACCTTTACTTGGGAACCTTTACTTGGGAATCTTTACTTGGGAACCTTTACTTGGGAACCTTTACTTGGGAACCTTTACTTGGGAACCTTCACTTGGGAACCTTCACTTGGGAACCTTCACTTGGGAACCTTTACTTGGGAACCTTCACTTGGGAACCTTTACTTGGGAACCTTTACTTGGGAACCTTCACCTGGGAACCTTTACTTGGGAACCTTTACTTGCGAATCTTTACTTGGAAACGTTTACTTGGGAACCTTTACTTGGGAACCTTTACTTGGGAACCTTTACTTGGGAATCTTTACTTGGGAACCCTTACTTGGGAACCTTTACTTGGGAACCTTCACTTAGGAACCTTTACTGGGGAACCTTACTTGGGAACCTTCACCTGGAACCTTCACTTGGGAACCTTTACTTGGGAACCTTTACTTGGGAACCTTTACTTGGGAACCTTCACCTGGGAACCTTTACTTGGGAACCTTTACTTGCGACTCTTTATTTGGGAACCTTTACTTGGGAACCTTTATTTGGGAACCTTTACTTGGGAACCTTCACTTGGGAACCTTTACTTGGGAACCTTCACTTGGGAACCTGCACTTGGGAACCTTTACTTGGGAACCTTTACTTGGGAACCTTTACTTGGGAACCTTCACCTGGGAACCTTTACTTGGGAACCTTTACTTGCGACTCTTTATTGGGAACCTTTACTTGGGAACCTTTATTTGGGAACCTTTACTTGGGAACCTTCACTTGGGAACCTTTACTGGGGAACCTTACTTGGGAACGTTCACTTGGGAACCTTCACTTGGGAACCTTTACTTGGGAACCTTTACTTGGGAATCTTTACTGGGAACCTTTACTTGGGAACCTTTACTTCGGGAACCTTTACTTGGGAACCTTTACTTGGGAACCTTTACTTGGGAACCTTTACTTGGGAACCTTTACTTGGGAACCTTCACTTGGGAACCTTCATTTGGGAACCTTCACTTGGGAACCTTCACTTGGGAACCTGTACTTGGGAACCTTTACTTGGGAACCTTCACTTGGGAACCTTTACTTGGGAACCTTCACTTGGGAACCTTCACTTGGGAACCTTTACTTGGGAACCTTCACTTGGGAACCTTTACTTGGGAACCTTTACTTGGGAACCTTTACCTGGGAATCTTTACTTGGGAACCCTTTACTTGGGTACTTGGGAACCTTCACTTGGGAACCTTCACTTGGGAACCTTTACTGGGGAACCTTACTTGGGAACGTTCACTTGGGAACCTCTACTTGGGAACCTTTACTTGGGAACCCTTTACTTGGGAACCTTCACTTGGGAACCTTTACTTGGGAACCTGTACTTGGGAACCTTTACTGGGGAACCTTACTTGGGAACGTTCACTTGGGAACCTTCACCTGGGAACCTTGACTTGGGAACCTTTACTTGGGAACCTTTACTTCGGAACCTTCACTTGGGAACCTTCACTTGGGAACCTTTACTTGGGAACCTTTACTTGCGACTCTTTATTTGGGAACCCTTACTTGGGAACCTTTACTTGGGAACCTTCACTTTGGAACCTTTACTTGGGAACCTTTACTTGGGAACCTTCACTTGGGAACCTTCACTCGGGAACCTTCACTTGGGAACCTTTACTTGGGAACCTGTATTTGGGAACCTTTACTTGGGAACCTTCACTTGGGAACCTTTACTTGGGAACCTTCACTTGGGAACCTGCACTTGGGAACCTTTACTTGGGAACCTTCACTTGAATATCTTTAACCCCGCTTGGGAACCTTTACTGGGGAACCTTTTCTTGGAAACGTTTACTTGGGAACCTTTACTTGGGAACCTTTACTTGGGAACCTTTACTTGGGAACCTTTACTTGGGAACCTTTACTTGGGAATCTTTACTTGGGAACCTTTACTTGGGAACCTTTACTTGGGAACCTTTACTTGGGAACCTTCACTTGGGAACCTTCACTTGGGAACCTTCACTTGGGAACCCTTTACTTGGGAACCTTCACTTGGGAACCTTTACTTGGGAACCTTTACTTGGGAACCTTCACCTGGGAACCTTTACTTGGGAACCTTTACTTGGGAACCTTTACTTGGAAACGTTTACTTGGGAACCTTTACTTGGGAACCTTTACTTGGGAACCTTTACTTGGGAATCTTTACTTGGGAACCCTTACTTGGGAACCTTTACTTGGGAACCTTCACTTGGGAACCTTTACTGGGGAACCTTACTTGGGAACCTTCACCTGGGAACCTTCACTTGGGAACCTTTACTTGGGAACCTTTACTTGGGAACCTTTACTTGGGAACCTTTACTTGGGAACCTTCACCTGGGAACCTTTACTTGGGAACCTTTACTTGCGACTCTTTATTTGGGAACCTTTACTTGGGAACCTTTATTTGGGAACCTTTACTTGGGAACCTTCACTTGGGAACCTTTACTTGGGAACCTTCACTTGGGAACCTGCACTTGGGAACCTTTACTTGGGAACCTTTACTTGGGAACCTTTACTTGGGAACCTTCTCTTGGGAACCTTCTCTTGGGAACGTTCACTTGGGAACCTTTACTTGGGAACCTTGACTTTGGAACCTTGGGGGAATGGGTTTTGGAGCTGCTCCGGTCTGCTCCGAAACCTTCACTATGGCTGAAGACCCCAAAGCTTCTGCTGTTGGGGAAAAAAAACGAAACGTGACAAACCGTGACAGGACGAGACATGGCATCTTTAGTGATGTACAACACGCCGTGACACGGGGGGGGCTGCTGGGGGCCCTCATAGGTCAGGTAAAATATACATTTTGAACAATAGATATACAGATATACATATAGATCCATAGCTTCTTTCCGAACCGTTCCTGCTCTACGGTTCAAATGGTTCCAAGGTCATTTTGTTAGGGCTGTCGCACGTCGATCCAGCCATGAGTGGTAATCCCCCCTCTGACTCTTCTCATTTGGATGAGGGTCTAGATTCCAACACAAAGGGTGGGAACAAATTATGGTGGTCAACAAAAGGGAAGTCAGCCGACAGCATGAAGGGCTACAAGGGTAAGACCGGTTGCAAAGGCAAGACCGGCAAGGGTGAGATTGACACTGGAGATGCGAAGGGCTCGGCCTGGGATGATGGTGTCAAAGGCTCCAAGGGTAAGTCTGGACATGCTGGCTTGGGCAAAACTGGAGATGACGGTGTCAAGGGATCCAAAGGCAAAACCAAAGATGCGCTCGAGACTGTCAAGGGCATGGGCAAGACTGGAGATGGTGGTGTCAAGGGGTCCAAGGGCAAGACCGAAGATACACCGGAGACTGTCAAGGGCACGGGCAAGACTGGAGATGATGGTGTCAAGGGATCCAAGGGCAAAACCAAAGATGCGCTCGAGACTGTCAAGGGCATGGGCAAGACTGGAGATGGTTGTCAAGGGGTCCAAGGGCAAGACCGAAGATACACCGGAGACTGTCAAGGGCACGGGCAAGACTGGAGATGGTGGTGTCAAGGGATCCAAGGGCAAAACCAAAGATGCGCTCGAGACTGTCAAGGGCATGGGCAAGACTGGAGATGGTGGTGTCAAGGGGTCCAAGGACAAGACCGAAGATACACCGGAGACTGTCAAGGGCACGGGCAAGACTGGAGATGATGGTGTCAAGGGATCCAAAGGCAAAACCAAAGATGCGCTCGAGACTGTCAAGGGCATGGGCAAGACTGGAGATGGTGGTGTCAAGGGGTCCAAGGGCAAGACCGAAGATACACCGGAGACTGTCAAGGGCACGGGCAAGACTGGAGATGGTGGTGTCAAGGGATCCAAGGGCAAGACCAAAGATGCACCAAATGTCAAGGGCACGGGCCAAACTGGAGATGACGGTGTCAAGGGATCCAAAGGCAAAACCAAAGATGCGCTCGAGACTGTCAAGGGCATGGGCAAGACTGGAGATGGTGGTGTCAAGGGGTCCAAGGGCAAGACCGAAGATACACCGGAGACTGTCAAGGGCACGGGCAAGACTGGAGATGGTGGTGTCAAGGGATCCAAGGGCAAAACCAAAGATGCGCTCGAGACTGTCAAGGGCATGGGCAAGACTGGAGATGGTGGTGTCAAGGGGTCCAAGGGCAAGACCGAAGATACACTGGAGACTGTCAAGAGCACGGGCAATTAAGACTGGAGATGGTGGTGTCAAGGGATCCAAGGGCAAAACCAAAGATGCGCTCGAGACTGTCAAGGGCATGGGCAAGACTGGAGATGGTGGTGTCAAGGGGTCCAAGGGCAAGACCGAAGATACACCGGAGACTGTCAAGGGCACGGGAAAGACTGGAGATGGTGGTGTCAAGGGATCCAAGGGCAAAACCAAAGATGCACCAAATGTCAAGGGCACGGGCAAAACTGGAGATGACGGTGTCAAGGGATCCAAAGGCAAAACCAAAGATTCGCTCGAGACTGTCAAGGGCATGGGCAAGACTGGAGATGGTGTCAAGGGGTCCAAGGGCAAGACCGAAGATACACCGGAGACTGTCACAACAAGGCACGGGCAAGACTGGAGATGGTGGTGTCAAGGGATCCAAGGGCAAAACCAAAGATGCGCTCGAGACTGTCAAGGGCATGGGCAAGACTGGAGATGGTGGTGTCAAGGGGTCCAAGGGCAAGACCGAAGATACACCGGAGACTGTCAAGGGCACGGGCAAGACTGGAGATGATGGTGTCAAGGGATCCAAGGGCAAAACCAAAGATGCGCTCGAGACTGTCAAGGGCATGGGCAAGACTGGAGATGGTTGTCAAGGGGTCCAAGGGCAAGACCGAAGATACACCGGAGACTGTCAAGGGCACGGGCAAGACTGGAGATGGTGGTGTCAAGGGATCCAAGGGCAAAACCAAAGATGCGCTCGAGACTGTCAAGGGCATGGGCAAGACTGGAGATGGTGGTGTCAAGGGGTCCAAGGGCAAGACCGAAGATACACCGGAGACTGTCAAGGGCACGGGCAAGACTGGAGATGATGGTGTCAAGGGATCCAAGGGCAAAACCAAAGATGCGCTCGAGACTGTCAAGGGCATGGGCAAGACTGGAGATGGTGGTGTCAAGGGGTCCAAGGGCAAGACCGAAGATACACCGGAGACTGTCAAGGGCACGGGCAAGACTGGAGATGGTGGTGTCAAGGGATCCAAGGGCAAAACCAAAGATGCGCTCGAGACTGTCAAGGGCATGGGCAAGACTGGAGATGGTGGTGTCAAGGGGTCCAAGGGCAAGACCGAAGATACACCGGAGACTGTCAAGGGCACGGGCAAGACTGGAGATGATGGTGTCAAGGGATCCAAGGGCAAAACCAAAGATGCGCTCGAGACTGTCAAGGGCATGGGCAAGACTGGAGATGGTGGTGTCAAGGGGGTCCAAGGGCAAAACCAAAGATGCGCTCGAGACTGTCAAGGGCATGGGCAAGACTGGAGATGGTGGTGTCAAGGGGTCCAAGGGCAAGACCGAAGATACACCGGAGACTGTCAAGGGCACGGGCAAGACTGGAGATGATGGTGTCAAGGGATCCAAGGGCAAAACCAAAGATGCGCTCGAGACTGTCAAGGGCATGGGCAAGACTGGAGATGGTGGTGTCAAGGGGTCCAAGGGCAAGACCGAAGATACACCGGAGACTGTCAAGGGCACGGGCAAGACTGGAGATGATGGTGTCAAGGGATCCAAGGGCAAAACCAAAGATGCGCTCGAGACTGTCAAGGGCATGGGCAAGACTGGAGATGGTGGTGTCAAGGGGTCCAAGGGCAAGACTGAAGATACACCGGAGACTGTCAAGGGCACGGGCAAGACTGGAGATGATGGTGTCAAGGGATCCAAGGGCAAAACCAAAGATGCGCTCGAGACTGTCAAGGGCATGGGCAAGACTGGAGATGGTGGTGTCAAGGGGTCCAAGGGCAAGACCGAAGATACACCGGAGACTGTCAAGGGCACGGGCAAGACTGGAGATGGTGGTGTCAAGGGGTCCAAGGGCAAAACCAAAGATGCGCTCGAGACTGTCAAGGGCATGGGCAAGACTGGAGATGGTGGTGTCAAGGGGTCCAAGGGCAAGACCGAAGATACACCGGAGACTGTCAAGGGCACGGGCAAGACTGGAGATGATGGTGTCAAGGGATCCAAGGGCAAAGCCAAAGATGCGCTCGAGACTGTCAAGGGCATGGGCAAGACTGGAGATGGTGGTGTCAAGGGGTCCAAGGGCAAGACCGAAGATACACCGGAGACTGTCAAGGGCACGGGCAAGACTGGAGATGATGGTGTCAAGGGATCCAAGGGCAAAACCAAAGATGCGCTCGAGACTGTCAAGGGCATGGGCAAGACTGGAGATGGTGGTGTCAAGGGGTCCAAGGGCAAGACCGAAGATACACCGGAGACTGTCAAGGGCACGGGCAAGACTGGAGATGATGGTGTCAAGGGATCCAAGGGCAAAACCAAAGATGCGCTCGAGACTGTCAAGGGCATGGGCAAGACTGGAGATGGTGGTGTCAAGGGGTCCAAGGGCAAGACCGAAGATACACCGGAGACTGTCAAGGGCACGGGCAAGACTGGAGATGATGGTGTCAAGGGATCCAAGGGCAAAACCAAAGATGCGCTCGAGACTGTCAAGGGCATGGGCAAGACTGGAGATGGTGGTGTCAAGGGGTCCAAGGGCAAGACCGAAGATACACCGGAGACTGTCAAGGGCACGGGCAAGACTGGAGATGATGGTGTCAAGGGATCCAAGGGCAAAACCAAAGATGCGCTCGAGACTGTCAAGGGCATGGGCAAGACTGGAGATGGTGGTGTCAAGGGGTCCAAGGGCAAGACCGAAGATACACCGGAGACTGTCAAGGGCACGGGCAAGACTGGAGATGATGGTGTCAAGGGATCCAAGGGCAAAACCAAAGATGCGCTCGAGACTGTCAAGGGCATGGGCAAGACTGGAGATGGTGGTGTCAAGGGGTCCAAGGGCAAGACCGAAGATACACCGGAGACTGTCAAGGGCACGGGCAAGACTGGAGATGATGGTGTCAAGGGATCCAAGGGCAAAACCAAAGATGCGCTCGAGACTGTCAAGGGCATGGGCAAGACTGGAGATGGTGGTGTCAAGGGGTCCAAGGGCAAGACCGAAGATACACCGGAGACTGTCAAGGGCAACGGGCAAGACTGGAGATGGTGGTGTCAAGGGATCCAAGGGCAAAACCAAAGATGCGCTCGAGACTGTCAAGGGCATGGGCAAGACTGGAGATGGTGGTGTCAAGGGGTCCAAGGGCAAGACCGAAGATACACCGGAGACTGTCAAGGGCACGGGCAAGACTGGAGATGGTGGTGTCAAGGGATCCAAGGGCAAAACCAAAGATGCGCTCGAGACTGTCAAGGGCATGTGCAAGACTGGAGATGGTGGTGTCAAGGGGTCCAAGGGCAAGACCGAAGATACACCGGAGACTGTCAAGGGCACGGGCAAGACTGGAGATGATGGTGTCAAGGGATCCAAGGGCAAAACCAAAGATGCGCTCGAGACTGTCAAGGGCATGGGCAAGACTGGAGATGGTGGTGTCAAGGGGTCCAAGGGCAAGACCGAAGATACACCGGAGACTGTCAAGGGCACGGGCAAGACTGGAGATGATGGTGTCAAGGGATCCAAGGGCAAAACCAAAGATGCGCTCGAGACTGTCAAGGGCATGGGCAAGACTGGAGATGGTGGTGTCAAGGGGTCCAAGGGCAAGACCGAAGATACACCGGAGACTGTCAAGGGCACGGGCAAGACTGGAGATGATGGTGTCAAGGGATCCAAGGGCAAAACCAAAGATGCGCTCGAGACTGTCAAGGGCATGGGCAAGACTGGAGATGGTGGTGTCAAGGGGTCCAAGGGCAAGACCGAAGATACACCGGAGACTGTCAAGGGCACGGGCAAGACTGGAGATGATGGTGTCAAGGGATCCAAGGGGGGCAAGACTGGAGATGGTGGTGTCAAGGGGTCCAAGGGCAAGACGGAAGATACACCGGAGACTGTCAAGGGCACGGGCAAGACTGGAGATGATGGTGTCAAGGGATCCAAGGGCAAAACCAAAGATGCGCTCGAGACTGTCAAAGGCATGGGCAAGACTGGAGATGGTGGTGTCAAGGGGTCCAAGGGCAAGACCGAAGATACACCGGAGACTGTCAAGGGCACGGGCAAGACTGGAGATGATGGTGTCAAGGGATCCAAGGGCAAAACCAAAGATGCGCTCGAGACTGTCAAGGGCATGGGCAAGACTGGGAGATGGTGGTGTCAAGGGGTCCAAGGGCAAGACCGAAGATACACCGGAGACTGTCAAGGGCACGGGCAAGACTGGAGATGATGGTGTGGAGGGCTTGGACAAGAGTGGAGATATTGGTGTCAAGGGTCCCGAAGGCAAGGCCACTCAAAATGTCGAGTCTGTTAAGGGCCATGACAGAACGCAGGACAAGGGCAAGGGCACGAGCGAGACTGGGAAGGGCAAGACCGGAAATATGGAACACACCCCAGCTGCGTCAGGTCGGGGTATTATGCTGCATAGAAACGCAGGTAAGATCAACAAATAAACCAATATACCATGGGTGATGGCCAGGTCATGTCAATGATGTTGCCATTCGTCAAATACACTTTACAGTACATAATCCAATCTGTATGCTCCACGGTATGTCGAAATTTACATGATGCACACCATGCTTGCAGGTGGCCCTGCTGCAGCTCCAGCTGCTGAAGCCACAGAGTGCTGACCCAAGTGAAGTTAACTGAACCATTAGAGACGAAACCATTTCTGAAAGTTTATGACAGTTGATGGGTCAATCAAAATGGATTCACAACAACAAGATTCTCCCGTTTCAGGCCACCCCATGTTGCTGCGAGTCCTCAGATCGGAAGATCCGACAGCACTCTGTCAATCGGTGGCATCATGATCCTCAGCGATCAAGCAAGGATTTATGACGTTCTTTTTCAATTTGCCGAGGAAAAAAACACGCAGGTCTTTCCAAAAAAAACGCATGATTTGTTCTGCCTACTTTAGCGTCCTTGTCTTGATTTTGGGTTTTGAACCCTACCACAAACTGGGATACTAAGGGTGACGGCTGCTGACAAGACGAAACGTGTGAAGATTCTCACTGAGGAGCAGAAACAGGCTGTCATGTCCCTTACTGATCCCCAACAAGTCCCAATTCAAGAAAGACGGAGGCAGTACAATGCCATCAACCGCCGTATCACCAGCAATGCGAAGTCTTTTCCCCCGGGGTTGGTGGAAAAGTGGCGGGATGCTGATGGCGATTCCACCAAGAAGTTATTGCCTCAATTTTTCAAACCTGGTACTGGTACGTCAACTTTTTGAAACTCAGTGTTCGAGGGAGGTTCTTGGATTTGATCAAGTTCAGATTCACAACACCAGTGCTGCCTGAGGTTCGAATTTTTGAAATGCTTCTTGGTCGACCCCAGCTTCCAGTCAATGCACATCGAGACCTGGTTCAAAGAGTCAAAGTCTTAGCCCGATCTCGTCCAAGTCGAAAAATTAAACTCAATGTACATGTGGTGTAGTCTGTCGATCTAAATCAATTGTTTCAGGTTCCATGTCGAGTTTTGAGAGTTGACTATGATACATGTCTAGAACTTAAACACAGGTTGCATACGTTTGAATGGCCTCGCATGATCCCAAATTTCTCGATGGTTTCGGGGAAGCTTTCCTCCAAAAAAAGGTTCCCAAAACGGAAGCCTAACACGGAAGCCCAAAAGGGGAAATTTAGTATCGCATGATGTTGTTTCAAATGATTCCGAAAACATAGAAAAACCATTGCGTACCCAGCATGCCAGATGCTGAGTGGGTTTCCATACAATCTGAGGCAACACGTGAAAAAGAACACTGCTCGATATGTGGAGCTGCCACTGGATGAGCTGAAACAGAAGTATGACCCGGAATGGCTTAAGACCAAAGTTGTTGCATGTCAGGGCCTATACTCTTTCATGGAACACTCTTGCATTGTGTATCAACGGTTTCTTCATTTGAATCCAATCCATGCTGAGGCCAAGCTGGAAAGCCCCACCCTCAAGATCCGGAGAATCCCCGAAAGCGACTCTACAAAGTCTTCGATCGGATCGATGAGAGCCGGTCGGACCAATGCTCGGTTGGAAGTGGTGTGCATGGCCATGCAGACATTAGTGACAACAAGGCACATAGGCAAGCCATCAGTGATGCCATCACAACGAAGGTGTCTACCTCAGGTGCCGCTTCAGGCTTGGATGTGCTGTTTGGAGGCCAAACATCCGAACAGCAGAAGAACAAGAAACCGAAAACACCAAAGGCCCCAAAGGTACTGAGTCCAGAGGAGCAGAAAAAGAAAGATTTTGATCGAAGCATGTTTGAGCCAGTCACTAAACTCAAGCCTTATTGTGGATATCAACGAAAATCAAAAAAACATATCATGGAAGCACGGTATGGTATACACAATCCATGTTGTCAATCATTAGGTTGGCCAGCTTGGCTACAAAAGCCCGGAACGCTGCCGCCAACCTGACGGCCACTGGAATCTTGCACCAGGAGGTGTCACATGAACACTGTAGTCTTTCTTCAGGAATTTGAACACTGACTTCTGGTTGGCTGCTTTTGGGATTGTGTGAATTTGAACACTTGAGGGCTTGGTGTCGACTTTGGGATCGTACCATAAGAAGTTGGATGACATCACACACCAGTCGTGCCCCCAGAAATTGGCCACTTGTTTCAAAAACAGTTCCTTACAAATCAATTTGATGCTTACTCAAGCACATTCCGTTAGGCTGAATGAGATGGTGTTCAAGGGATCCCCAATGGATCGGCTTGTGGAAGCTCTGGATGGGTACGAACCCACTGTGAAGGCCACATCACATTGCCAAGTCACTCATAGCCAACCTTGCCTGACAGGAGGCGGATTCGCGCATCAAGGATGCAGAGCTCATCGTGCAGTCGCACGAACGTCGCAGTGTTCTCAGTGATATTTTCAACTTTACAGTATCTTGATATCCCAACCTTCAACAAATCATTCAAATCACAGCTGTCGGTTTATACTTATTCAGGTCAGAAAGCGGAGAAACGAAAAGCGGAGGCAAAGAGCAACCCAAAGGCGAAAGGAAAAGCAAAATCAAAAAAAAACAAGACAGAACCTGGTGAGATCAAACCTGAGGTCAAGGATGAGAATGACCCTGGACCCTGGAGTCAAGGCTGAGGGCGACGAAGATCAGGACATGGACGAAGATTTGGACGGAGAGGAGTGGGACGAGGATGAATGGCCTATGGATGGTGAAGACGATGAGAACTAGGGACAGGACTGAAAACATTCTTTCAAATGACAATTTTTCGGGGTTTGTGGGTTTGAGAACTCTCAGGTGCAAACACACCAACTTGAGTGTGCAGTAGCTGGCCATATATGGCATGGGTTCGTCCGACAAGTCTAAGACCTTGTAGTGATGATTAAGGCCAGTCTGCTTTTGTGATCACCTGAGCTTGCAGTTCAACAAAATGCGCCTCGCTGCAGCAATGCAATGGTTGAGATTCTGTTGATGTCCAGGTCGCTTCGAGTTGGGCATTCCTCAGCTGCCGCTCATGTAAGATGAACATTGAACCTGATGTTCGATCAAAAGGTAGCCGTATTCACTTCAGGTACATGGGACTTAACATTGATATGGTGACCTTCTCACTTCCTGTCCCTAAGTTCAAAAGAAAACCTCTAAAATCAGCTGACATAAATTGGTCCTGGAATTTGTGATGCCGATGCTTTTTCAGTATATGTAACGTGCTCTCTGGATTTTCAAAACTCTACACAGACTTCAGAAGAATTCCAAACAGATTTCTGAAGGCGTTTCAATTTGTCAATGAATGTCCACTACAGTGGCTAGTCAGTCATGGGTGCGCCACCTACAGACTACAGTGAGGGACCTCGTTACCGAGTTGTTCAACCTCTTGGGCACTGGTGATGTTGCTTCGGTTGCAAAAAAAATTGCCCTTGTAAACGAACAGAGAGAATATGAACAAAATAGATTCTGCCTGACACTGCTAGCTGCCTGTTTTTGAGGCTTCCTTCACAGCGATCAGAAGATTGGTTCGTGCGGACCTCAAATGTTTTGCACACCAAGCGTCCATTGGTCATGCAGTGCAATGCATGGCAACGAAGGAAAGATCCAGAACCTTCCACACCAGCTAGTTCCGCTGGTGCCTCAATACCAACGAATGGGGATTCCAATGCTGGCTTACTGATGTTTGCTCGAGTAAGCGGAGAGGGCTAACATCTTGGACCTTGCGGAGAGGCTCGAAAATTCGGGCTCTCACTGGGGAGCAGCTCATGTGGTTGAGAAATGGACTTCGGTACAACCATGGCGTTTCTTGACTTGAAACAAAAATGCACTGTAGACACTATTGTTCTAAATTTTGAATTATGTATAATGTATATCACATCATTTCAAATTCCGTGAGTGGGTGACTGCTGGTCAGCCTCGGGAAAAAGCTACCGACACCGTATGAGTTCTATGTCACATCAGCCAGGGCCTCATTTTAGTTCTTTTTGAAAGCCAAGCCGAAGTTTCGTATTCCCAATTTTTAAAGTATTTCAACTGATTGTATCAGATTGGGATCAACTTAGGGTGATGGAAATTCAGAAAACTCAGGACTATGAGGATGAGCACGGAAGTCCAAAAAGTGTCCAACAACAGGTCCTTCTTCCACATGAGATCTTTGGGACCCTTCTGCTCCAAGGGGAGCTTGACCGACTAACTGGCGGTTCAGAAGCTAGTTCAAATTTTACAGTCATCGGTGGTTAAGAGCCAAAATTTCACATCCATGACCCCATGAGTTAATGACAATTAAACACCTTGAGCTGTAAGGACCCATCGGAATATTGGAAGTATGAAAGTGGCACCACATGGTTCAAGGACCACCCACAACTACAAGACCCTCGGCTTCCAATCCGTTCTCAAAGCAAGTTGCCGCAGTGATATCATTCAGTGCATCGAGACCCAGAGATCCTTGGCCGAGGGCGCAGACTTATCATCATGCTGCGTGCCAGTGAGACTGTATGGCGATGGAGCCGAAGCCCAACGCAACTTGTCTACCACTATCGTCTTACTTATACTGTATGTATTTGTACAAATACGCATACTATACATATGTGGGATTAATGATACCTATTATCATATCTATACATAATCTATTGGGCCCTCCATTCCAAAGTTACCTTCCAGAGTCTTTTGGAACATCCCTGATCCTAGGTGATGGGCGATATCCTTCGAAGGATCCATGGGGTGTTCCTTTTAGTGACCAGCATGATCCTATTCGCTACCAGTTGGCTGGGATTTTTTTTACTGACGGACAGCGAAATTTCCGAGGAATCCTTGATGGCATTCAAAGCGACCAAGATTACTTGAGATTGTTGTTCAATCTTCAAACTGGTCCATCGCGTCAGCTTTGCTGCTTTTATTGTAAGAGAGTGCAATGGGTGTCCAACAAGATGCCTATTGGGGGCATAAACCATCCGGACAATCTGTATACTGTCTTTGGAGATGAAGACAAAGACCCGAGCCTATGATGAAGTTCTGTGATTCTTTTCTGTTTGCATCCCGAGGGCATGAATTTCAAGCTGAAAGGATTTTTTGCAATGCACATCAAAGATACAGTTTCCAATTTTGGTTCCCAACATCTGCGTGCAGCCCAGGAACCCATCACTTGCAAGCTTCCGAGCAACACATGGCCATCACCGCTTTTGGAGGTGGCTGGATTTGCCCCTGAAAGTTTCTTAGCATGAGTTAGAGCTAGTGTCAACTAGTTGACAAACATTGAGATCTTTGTTTCGCAATGGCGCACCAAAGTTGAAATATTTACAGCTACACATATATTTATTTATATATATATATATATACATGTATGTATGTATGTATGTATGTATGTATGTATGTATGTATGTACGTATGCATGCATGCATGCATGCATGCATGATGTATGTATGTATGTATGTATGTATGCATATGTATCTATATATATATATGTCTGCATAAATATATGTAGATATATATATATATGTACGAATTGGCCCCTGAAAGGGTCTTCGCATCAGTTAGTGTCAAATAGTTGACAAACAACCAGATTTTCGTTTCACAACAGCGAACCAAAAGTTGCAGTCAAGGTGTTGGGAATTCTGTCGATCCACAGGCAACCCAAAGAGAAACCACGGCGAGTTCCCTCGTTCAGACTTGTTTTCAAAATTCCCGATTCACGGAATACATACTTCTCCATCAAGTTTTCAAAACGAGGTTTTGCAAATGCAAGTAGATGACATCATTCATCCACAACCTGTTTACTGTTATCCCTTTTCTCAACTACCAGAAGTGTCAAGGGGATACTTTTCAAGTTTTGTTTTGCCCCTTCATTAAAAACCACTGAATGAGGAATCTATCCAGATTATATGCACATTGTGCATCTGGCGCTGGGTGTTGACTGCATGTCTTCAATTCTCCTGGACCTCACCGATGATGGCATGGATTTGATCGCAGAAACCAACCGAGACCAGAGATTGAAACATGTCTGGGATAGCTACAGGGAGTGGTGCGAAGGCACCAGTGGCTTTGGCTGTATACATATTTTTTTCCCCGATGACCATGCCAGAAAACATATGAAAAATTATTTCACTTCGTGTGATCCCCACCATGACGTATACTTGAACATATATTGTTTATATTCTGACAAACTATCTAAAATATATTATGACTTTCTATCTGGCATTCTATCTGACATACATTCTGGCAGTCTATTTGTCATTCTATCTGACGTATATTCTGACATTCTATCTGGCATTCTATCTGACACATTTTGTGACATTCTATCTGGCATCCTATCTGACATATATTCTGACATTTTATCTGGCATTCTATCTGACACATATTCCGACATTCTGTCTGGCATTCTATCTGACATATTTTCTGGCATTCTCTCTGACATATATTCTGACATTCTGTCTGGCACTTTATCTGACATATATTCTGGCATTCTATCTCACATTCTATCTCTAACATGTGATCTGGCATTCTATCTGACATTCTATCTGGCATTTTTTTGATATTCTATCTGGCATTCTTTCTGGCATTCTATCTGGCATTGTCTCTCTCAGATTTGATCTG
>NW_027332359.1:0-1000 GCF_958299795.1 Porites lutea | reverse complement strand
AACAGCTATTAAATTCACATATATTTTTTGCCCTCAGTTTCCGGTCAAGCAACTCAACGTACTCTCCCCTCAACCGCTGCTTTTGTTTTTTCTTTCCACAGGTGAAAGGGTGGGCTTCATTTCAGCGTTCACAAAAGTATCAATAAATTAAAGTTAAGGTGAGCTCTCTATCGAAGAATTGTTGTTAATTTACAATCTCCATTCTTGACATTTAAGAATTCGACGTCAACCCTCTTTAGTTCACCTTCTAACTTTCCTTTTTCAACTAACCAAACCTTTATTCGATTTCTTTTTTAAGGGAGGAGAAAAGAGAATTAAAAGAAAACAATGTTCTCCAGGGGGATCTCTTCAGCCGAGTGCAGCACATGGTATGCTGTATCCCTTACTATAACTGTTGCTGTGGTCGCAGTGAACCTCCTATCAATTATTCTTTTTATAAAGAACAGTAATCTTCGCACTCGTGCCATGTACTTGGTTATAAACTTGACCGTGGCTGATGTGTTTGTTGGTGGAGGAGCCACTTTCGCTATAGTATTTCATTTCCTCCTCTACGGTTGCGAAGTTGGAAATAAATTCAGATTCCGCTCTAAACAGTTTCTTACTGCGCAGGAATGGCAACCTTTTCTTGTGCTTCTCATGATCGACATCTGGCTTTCTCTCACCTCGGTAGCAGGCATTGCAGTAATTTCTTTAGATCGGATGCATGCGACGTTTCGTCCATTTAGGCATCGCAACATCAAAAAATGGGCCTACGGGGTAGCAATTGGTGGCGTCTGGATTTTAACTGCAATGTTAATTCCCTTTCCGTTAACACGTCTGGATGGAAACTTACACTCGTACTTATGGCTGTCATATCGTTGCCTTTGCCTTTTTGTTATCTTTATTTCTTACACCTCCATTGCTTTAAAATTTTGGTGTGGAACCCGTCCTCCGTCCCATGGTGCAGCCAATAGACAAAGAAAACTGACTGTGACATTATTCATAATGACCATTATATCTT
>NW_027332358.1:0-29636 GCF_958299795.1 Porites lutea | reverse complement strand
AGGAACATTATCAACAGGGTGGGTCATTGCTTGCATGCAAACAGCACAAACAAACTGCATAAGAGTGCAAAAACACATCAAACTTTACAACAACCCCACTTCCCTGGAATTTAACCAGGCTACCCCAAATGCATACCAGACGATAGCCCCGTGTCTGTGCAACAACATGGCACCCAGCCAGACACAACCCACCCTTAATTTGAGTGAGACATTGACCTTTGAAAGACAGGGGTAGCCCCGGTACAAAAACTCAGCGAATCCGCCCTCTAGCACAAAGCATAGTCTTCACAACAACCCCACCCCCCTGGAATTTAACCAGGCTACCCCAAATGCATACCAGATGATAGCCCTGTGTCTGTGCAACAACATGACACCCAGCCAGACACAACCCCCCCTTAATTTGAGGGAGACATTGAGCTTTGAAAGACAGGGGTAAGCCCAGCTACAAAAACCCAGCGAATCTGCACTCTAGCACAAAGCATAGTCTTTACAACAACCCCACCCCCCTGGAATTTAACCAGGCTACCCCAAATGCATACCAGATGATAGCCCTGTGTCTGTGCAACAACATGACACCCAGCCAGACACAACCCCCCCTTAATTTGAGGGAGACATTGAGCTTTGAAAGACAGGGGTAAGCCCAGCTACAAAAACCCAGCGAATCTGCACTCTAGCACAAAGCATAGTCTTTACAACAACCCCACCCCCCTGGAATTTAACCAGGCTACCCCAAATGCATACCAGATGATAGCCCTGTGTCTGTGCAACAACATGACACTTAGTTTGACGGAAGCCCCCCTCAAAAAATATTATCTGGGCCAACGGGGGCAACAGCCCGTCCCTACGGGACGGACTGTTGCCCCCCTCGTGCAAATTTTCTGGAATTTGCACTGATTTCTGTCACTTGCAGGAAGTTATTTGAAGCCCATGGTTAAGAGGTGAGGGTGGTTAGTCCTGAAGAGCGAGATTGTTATTTTTACACTAAAAGTATCAGGGCTTTAAGCAAATTAAGTTTTAAAAGATTGCCTGCAATGTGCTGGACTTGACTTAAGATTTCAGGCAACCCGGTTTTCAAAACTCCAGGTAGATATCTCCAATTATTGACCTTTCTGCATCTTAACTGTCAATTCCTACTAACATTTTTATTTTTTACAGTGAAAGAGGTATTTGGATGGTGAATCCCTGGAGATATATACCTGGTTTTTTGAAAACCGGGCTACTAAAAAATGTCAGTCTCTCACACTGATTGTTAATTTGATGGCCCTTGTTACTTGAAAAGTAAAATCTCACCTCAAAAAGAAATTATTGAATACATGAGCTTCCATTTGATAGAATCATCTGTCTTGAAAGTAACAAAAGTGAAGTTTTCCTCATTAATCTGGAAAATAAGGCATTTTAAGAAGCAATTTTTAGTGTCGGTGTCACCGATTGCAAAGCCAATTCCCCAGTTCACCCCATTTTTAATTGAAGCTGGTCTCCCACTGAAACAATCTAAGCCAACACTGCTCAACAATACCAAGTCCTAAAACCAGCAGTTCAACTGCTTGCTGACTAGGAACATTATCAACAGGGTGGGTCATTGCTTGCATGCAAACAGCACAAACAAACTGCATAAGAGTGCAAAAACACATCAAACTTTACAACAACCCCACTTCCCTGGAATTTAACCAGGCTACCCCAAATGCATACCAGACGATAGCCCCGTGTCTGTGCAACAACATGGCACCCAGCCAGACACAACCCACCCTTAATTTGAGTGAGACATTGACCTTTGAAAGACAGGGGTAGCCCCGGTACAAAAACTCAGCGAATCCGCCCTCTAGCACAAAGCATAGTCTTCACAACAACCCCACCCCCCTGGAATTTAACCAGGCTACCCCAAATGCATACCAGATGATAGCCCTGTGTCTGTGCAACAACATGACACCCAGCCAGACACAACCCCCCCTTAATTTGAGGGAGACATTGAGCTTTGAAAGACAGGGGTAAGCCCAGCTACAAAAACCCAGCGAATCTGCACTCTAGCACAAAGCATAGTCTTTACAACAACCCCACCCCCCTGGAATTTAACCAGGCTACCCCAAATGCATACCAGATGATAGCCCTGTGTCTGTGCAACAACATGACACCCAGCCAGACACAACCCCCCCTTAATTTGAGGGAGACATTGAGCTTTGAAAGACAGGGGTAAGCCCAGCTACAAAAACCCAGCGAATCTGCACTCTAGCACAAAGCATAGTCTTTACAACAACCCCACCCCCCTGGAATTTAACCAGGCTACCCCAAATGCATACCAGATGATAGCCCTGTGTCTGTGCAACAACATGACACCCAGCCAGACACAACCCCCCCTTAATTTGAGGGAGACATTGAGCTTTGAAAGACAGGGGTAAGCCCAGCTACAAAAACCCAGCGAATCTGCACTCTAGCACAAAGCATAGTCTTTACAACAACCCCACCCCCCTGGAATTTAACCAGGCTACCCCAAATGCATACCAGATGATAGCCCTGTGTCTGTGCAACAACATGACACCCAGCCAGACACAACCCCCCCTTAATTTGAGGGAGACATTGAGCTTTGAAAGACAGGGGTAAGCCCAGCTACAAAAACCCAGCGAATCTGCACTCTAGCACAAAGCATAGTCTTTACAACAACCCCACCCCCCTGGAACTTAACCAGGCTACCCCAAATGCATACCAGATGATAGCCCTGTGTCTGTGCAACAACATGACACCCAGCCAGACACAACTCCCCCTTAATTTGAGGGAGACATTGAGCTTTGAAAGACAGGGGTAAGCCCAGCTACAAAAACCCAGCGAATCTGCACTCTAGCACAAAGCATAGTCTTTACAACAACCCCACCCCCCTGGAACTTAACCAGGCTACCCCAAATGCATACCAGATGATAGCCCTGTGTCTGTGCAACAACATGACACCCAGCCAGACACAACCCCCCCTTAATTTGAGGGAGACATTGAGCTTTGAAAGACAGGGGTAAGCCCAGCTACAAAAACCCAGCGAATCTGCACTCTAGCACAAAGCATAGTCTTTACAACAACCCCACCCCCCTGGAATTTAACCAGGCTACCCCAAATGCATACCAGATGATAGCCCTGTGTCTGTGCAACAACATGACACCCAGCCAGACACAACCCCCCCTTAATTTGAGGGAGACATTGAGCTTTGAAAGACAGGGGTAAGCCCAGCTACAAAAACCCAGCGAATCTGCACTCTAGCACAAAGCATAGTCTTTACAACAACCCCACCCCCCTGGAATTTAACCAGGCTACCCCAAATGCATACCAGATGATAGCCCTGTGTCTGTGCAACAACATGACACCCAGCCAGACACAACCCCCCCTTAATTTGAGGGAGACATTGAGCTTTGAAAGACAGGGGTAAGCCCAGCTACAAAAACCCAGCGAATCTGCACTCTAGCACAAAGCATAGTCTTTACAACAACCCCACCCCCCTGGAATTTAACCAGGCTACCCCAAATGCATACCAGATGATAGCCCTGTGTCTGTGCAACAACATGACACCCAGCCAGACACAACCCCCCCTTAATTTGAGGGAGACATTGAGCTTTGAAAGACAGGGGTAAGCCCAGCTACAAAAACCCAGCGAATCTGCACTCTAGCACAAAGCATAGTCTTTACAACAACCCCACCCCCCTGGAATTTAACCAGGCTACCCCAAATGCATACCAGATGATAGCCCTGTGTCTGTGCAACAACATGACACCCAGCCAGACACAACCCCCCCTTAATTTGAGGGAGACATTGAGCTTTGAAAGACAGGGGTAAGCCCAGCTACAAAAACCCAGCGAATCTGCACTCTAGCACAAAGCGTAGTCTTAACAACCATCCGAGCAAGAACAAACCAGTGCAAAAGTTAATTGCAAAAAAAGTAGTCGACTGCTGTGAGAAAAGAAGATCATTAGTTCTTTAGATTAACATTGATTATAGTTTCACTAGTGTGCAGCTTGTGCTATGATTTTAAATTAGTTGGATAAAGTCGATGTACATAGGACTGTATGAGACTTTAAATAAAGCATTGTCTTGTCTTGTCTTGTCTTACAACAACCCCACCCCCCTGGAATTTAACCAGGCTACCCCAAATGTGTAGTTCTAGAATATATTCATACTCCCTTTATAGAAGGGTTTGGAAATTGTTGGCGGGTTGGGGTTCTCATAAAGGCCGCAAAATTTAAGTAAATGTATGAAGCTTGACTGTAATTTCCAGAGAGGTTGGGGGGGAGGTCTAAGAAATAATCCTTTTCGTGGGGGAAGTATGGAAAATTTTCGGAACCACACAATGGATACCAGATGATAGCTCTGTTTTGGCAAAGTGTGATAATGAAAGATTTTTTAAAAGATAACGTCTTTATTATCAAATGCAAAAATATTATTAATCATTATTTTACAGTATATGTTTCATTTGTATTTGATAATGGTGATATGTCTCCGAATTTCACGGTTTAATAGAGTTCTGTAAAGGTTGCTGTACTTTAATGGACTCATTGTTGGGTTTTGGGCCATATGAAGAAAAATTATCACTATACACTTATCTAGTGCGCAATAAAGTTACATTACCTTGGCCGATGAATCGTCTTTTTAGAATAACTGGTATATTGACACCTTCTGCATTGTAAAGCTGACTTGATGGTACATGTCAGTTACATAAACAATAAAATATAAAATATGACAGTAAGCGTTTGTGAATTCAAATGTTATTGGACCAATCAATTTCAAGTATTTGGTAAGAAAGACAAGTTGTTTACAAATTTTTTGGATTGGTTTTGTTATCGTACAGCAAGAAAAGTTTGTTTCTATAAAACCTGAAGTCTTAAGGTACGAAGCTCTTTGAAAGGGCTTGAGCTTATGTGTTTTTCTATGCCAGGATTTTCCTTTTTAAGAGTAATTAAACAGTAATAAGAAAATCTATAACTGTAAGTCCTAAATAATCATGACCTCCTGGCAAAAGAGAATGAAATTGTATTTTCTCTGTATGGTGTTAAAAGCGACACAGTTTGTTTTCTATAAACAAGGTCAGTAAACAAGTGTTATGTTCTTTGAGTAAGCAAGATCACCAAACAGTCCTATTATTGGTTTTAATGCACCTGACATCACGGCGGCCATGTTGGATGATAAAAACAAATGCATTTCTGTCCTCTGGGAACTCAACTGTATTTTCATTTTTATGTATTGAATTGTTTTCAAGCCTGGTCGCCTTGTCACGTGGTTACAATCCAAGAATATTAAAAACCTTATTTATGATTATGCGTTCATGTTTCATGATGTTTTGACTCTTCATGCAATACTGAACTTCGTAAAGTAGGAAATTGCTGCATTCACAATAAATGTAAGGTGTTGTCAGAACAGTACGGAAATCTTGCCCCAGTGTCAATATCTTCAAAGTTTATGTTCCCTACCTGAATCCAGAAATCCAGAAAAGAATTAATAGCCTTCTTTTATAAAACGCGGACTTAGGTCACATTGATTCCTTTCAATCGATAGCCTGGATTCAACGTTTCAAGTTCATTTGTTTCTGGCTCCTGTGGTCTCGGGTTCTCATCCCGTTATAAAAGAATCAAAGGCTGAGAAGAGATCCGAAGTGTTTTGATACACGGATGGTGTTTGCAGGCAAATTTTCAAAATAGTTGTATATTTTTTTCACACCCGCGGCAAATGTAGCCACCCTGCCTGGAAATGCGGGCTCATATTCCAGTTGCAATGAAGGTCATGTGACAAAGTATCAAAATTTATGCATAATCATGTGCAAATCTACGCATAAATTATCATAACATATTTCAAGTCACATGGCGTTTGAAAAGCAAAAACATATCATCAATACATTGAGCTAAAGGGGTCTATTGAAACGTCTGTATGTCTCATATATTTTTCTTTTTAATGAAATAATAAAAGTCTGAAAAACAAATACAAATATTTTGAAAACTTGCCTGCAAACACCAGATCGACATTCAGTGAAGTAGCGAGATTGACACATTCCACAAATAGAATTGCAGCTTTTATAAGCATTCCCACACTCTGCCACACTTCTATACTTTCTCTAATTTTACCCTGTGGGAAAATAGCTCTTACATCCTTATCCAGTTGCCACAACGTTATTCAACATGTCCTACGCGAATGTTAGACGGGTGATGCTGCGGCACAAAAGAGCGGCAAAATGTCCTCTTTTGTCAAAATTTTTAAATCAATGTGTCACTACAGAGGAAGGAAACTTTGTTTCCACATCGGAGCTTTTTTCCGCCTATGAAACGGCAGTTTCAATTTGGACCGACGACGATAGTGTTCACGGCCAAACAAAGTTCCTAATGAAGAGAAGTGCTTTTAATCGAGTAAGTTCAAAAGTTGAAAAAGAAAACATCTCAAGGCATTGAAGGTGAAATGATCTAAAATCGTTTATTTTTATGTTAACAGCAACTAAAAAAGGAAATTTCCACCTTTTCATTCTCAAACAATGGAAATGTCACGTACGGCGTACAAAACAACACCAGAGGATACTTCAATATTAAACTCCACCGCGCCCGTCGTATGCTTGGCCATGAATTTGGAGGTGAACAGATGTTAAGAAACATCTCCGTATTCATGGCCAGGCATCCTCCACCAGTTCCTCCAATCGAGGTGAGTGTTTACTTGAGGCTCTTTCGTTCCTTTCCTGTTGAATATCTTTTCTTCTGGTTTAATGAAATGTTACTAGCTGATCAGTATTCGCACTTTTCTTGCACAGGTGCACGACGTTCCAAGTGACCCGCGAGGCGCGGGAAAATGCGCCTTCGCCAAACAAGACGTGGAAAGAGGACAGGTGGTGGCAGAGTACACGGGGGAGCTTATATCGATGACTGAGGCAACGAAACGCGAGGCGGAGTACGCAAGAGTAGGAAAGACATGTACCCTCATGGTCATAGATCACCGCGGCCAAAGTATCGCGTAAGTTACTGGCTTAAGCGCATTTTTGCAAATACTTTTACTACCTCCAAGACGACGTTATATAAACACGTGTAACCGTTGTTTTGACTTGACTTGTCGCCTTTGGATTTCTTTGAACTATCTTTCTGTTTCAACTTACTCGCGAGAACCAACAGTTACCCAGTATGTTATGAATATATGTGGGATATTCTTAATGTTTGTGTTAAGTTGTACACACTAAAACGTTATTTATTATTTACTTTCAGAATTGATCCTTACTATGGTGATATTCATGCCGAACTAAACTTGGCGGCAACTATCAACCATTCAAGGCAAAACGCAAATTTAAAGCCCTATGTTGATGATACATCATCGCGAGCAAGAGTGTTTTTCGTTGCTTTGCATGATATTCCACAATCTGTGGAATTCCTCTGGAATTACGGCGACGCAGATTGGGAATATCATACAAACAGTCAAACTCTTCCACCCTAGCTTTTACCGTTTCTTTTTCTTCTTTATTCTTTCCATTTTTTCTTAATCATAACTATAGTAAAATTCTCAAATCTGATTGGCTATCAACTGTGCTGATTTCACCACTTATAGGCCAATACGCGTTATGCCTACTAATTGGACATCACGCACCATTGCAATTGCGCACTCAAATGCTTTTTTTCTCACCGCTAGCAAAAAAATCTCGGAAGTTCTTGCGTTTTAATTTTGAAAAATCCTAAAATATCACACATTTTGTTATAGTTATATATGATTAAGTTGTAACAAACGTTCATGCAACCCAATACAGTCTGTAATCATAATCGAGATTTAAGTAATCACTCCCGCTGCGCGGTCCTCCGATTTTTTGTTGATCACGCGCATCATTACAGACCGAATTGGATTCTACTTAGTCCATCTATTGCCCTTATTACTAAATTTACAATTTATCGTGACGTTATTACAATACATACGGTACTTGTTTCATCCCCCTTTTTTGTCAATTTGGGCTAACCGGCATTACCAAACAGGCAATAATTGCCTTTACCTTTTTTTGTCTATCGATGCCAAAAATTGATTTTTATGTTGACATTTGTTATTCAGTAAAATGTTCTCAGAAATATCTGCTTTGCGCTACATTTCAGTCATGCATGCAATTTGATTACGGACCAAAAGTAAAGTTTTGTTTTATTGTGCGCGAGTGATTTTACGAGCTAGCTTTGCGCGCTCGAAATGAGTTTTAGCATCGACGACGGCTACAGCAACGAAAACGTCACTTTTAAAATGAATTTGCGTTTTTCAAATTTTATCGCGTTAATTCCAATTCACTGAAAATGTCTAGTGTAGGCAAATTTCCCTGGAGTTGATTTCTTAAGGACTGCACTCAAGTTTAGAAAGACAAAGAAAATTTCCCTATCGCTTGTTTACGTCCTCCATAAAACGTGAAATTAGGCTCGTAGTCGTGCAGCAATGGCAAAGAAATGTGCAAAAAAGTGATCTGCACGTGTAAACGTGATGTTTTGTTTAATAAACTTATTGCTGTTTTGACGTTCTCGTTTTGCCGTCGCCGTGGACCTTGCTAAAACTCCCTGCTGACAGAGATTGCGGTAAAAGGTTTATGGCTTAGGACATTTAATTTAGCCTGATGGGTGTTACTTTACTTTGAAGCTAAAGTATACTCACGTCTAAAAAAAATTCCTTTTCATGGGAGGTCGACGATTAGGGAGCTTTGGCATCGACGGCGGCAACAGCAGCGAAAACGTCAATTTTAAAACGAATAGGCGTTTTTTTTAAATCTTGCGGTGTTAATTCTAATTCTCTCCATAAAACGTATCGTAGTTGTGCGGGCAGTGACAGCAAAGAAGTAGATGCACGGGCAGACTTGCTTTTCTTAATAAACCTATAGCTTTTTTGACTTACTCGTTGCCGTGGCCGGACGTCGTTGCTATAGCTTCCTATGTCCTGATGTTTTTGCTTCATGTTTCTGTTATTTACCCTTAACTATAAGGTTTCCCTTAGTTTCTTACTGATTGCTATTTGGCTAAGGGAATATGTTTGATAAAGTGGACACCTATAATTTAGCTTGGAAACATAGCATCCTTTCTTTCATCAGCTGTACATAAATTGCGGTTGCATATTGGCCAATGCACCTTACAAGTCGTTGCTAACAGAGAACTTTATAAACGCAATAGTTTCTCATTCCTTTCTAGTTAAATCAAATTGAGTATACACAGCCAAAGCAAACTGATCGTGAGGACGGCACGCTTAAGCCTTTACCGCAGCGGGGCGCTCGTGCGATTATCAGTCGCCTTTAGTTCAACGTTTGCCTTTTAAAAAGGTCTCAGGGTGCAGTTACAAGTGTTTACTCAGTCGAACTGTGGTACATCGAGTTGTGAACACTACCAAACGGATACAGTGAATAAAATGTTCATGAACCTAATTATTGTCTCTCAATCCGATAAAACCAACGGTATCGTAATTAGGGTATAACAGTTATACAATATTGTAATTGGTATTATCACTATGTACACAAGTAGTGGTTATTCATTACTAGTCAGCATCATGACTGTCCTGATCAGCGGGAGCAACTGCCAATGCAGTGAAGAACCGTAAAGCCCTTTCAGATAAATATTTCTGGGCGAGTGTCATACAATTTGGTCTCACATTTTCGCGAACAGGTCTGCAATCTTGTCTCACAGGAACTAGATTCGCTGGATTCAATTCCTCACATTGTTTCTTCTTTACAAAAGAGACAATTGTTGGCTTTTCCACTGTATCCATTGTAAACCTGATAAAGGCGGTTTCATTGTGCCTGGTAAGCGTTAAGTTTCCTTCTTGATCTGGTATCTCACCATAGCCAAAATTCATAAACGCAATTTTTCCCACTCCGAATTTTTCTCCTTTAATGTCCTCGCTTCTAGCAATGTATTTCTTCTTTAAGTACGATTTATAGTTCATTATCTGATGAAGGCTTACCCAATGGCTTCTGACGTTACGTAAATGGCTATTTCGTAGAGAAATTGCCCATTCTTGAGGAGTTTCGATTTTTTCCTGAGTGTTAAAGAATTGCTGAATACACCCGAATCTTCTATCACATATTGAAAAGGAATGCCCTTCCAACAAAAATTTCAGATCTACTCGAAGAAACCTTCCATTCTGGACAAGGGTGTCCAAGTAAAAAAATAAAAAGCAGTGTTTAAACTGTGCTGGCGAGTTGTCTGCCCATAGTATTAAATGATGAAATGTCCCGTACCTTTCTATTAGTGTCTCCAATACGTAGTTAAGTAAAGATATCACTTCATTAGGACCACTTCCGCCAATGGATTCATCGTAAAAAAAACAGTTCATAATATCCTCATTGGCTGAATAGACCCCGAAAAGATTGGTCCTTAACTTTCTCAAGTAAAAGGAATCTTGAGAGGAAACTTTTGGCGTCGGAAGACACTTATGATAGTCCATTTGGAGAACCAACACTCTTGGCATCATCGTTAAATGGCACCCCTGGGTTACAATCCGGTCGAAACGGAATAATAGTTCAATGGGCCGAAGATTTAACAAAGGTCAGTAGTCGGATGGGCGCATTATTTATAAGTATGTTCACTTGCTTGTTTTGTCGCAATATTAAAAAAATGTAAAGTCGCGAAAACTCTAGTTTTTTCTCATAAAATGCAGCTATTTTGTAGAACGTGTTTCACAACTCGGGAATTACACCTGAATTCTAGACTTTTCGTGAATCACGCAGTTGAATTTCCTTAAGGCCGACTGTTTCAAGGGCGAAGTTGATAAAGTATTATCATTATTATGCAAAAAGTGAGTGCATTTCTTATTTTTGATGGAGTAATATTTGTGTCTTTTAGGAGGAAAAATTACACAAAAATGCATTTTTCTCTTCTCATCCCACACGATTACAGAGGCTATTTTTAAAAAAACTATACTGATAAGTAGCGAAACTGTTAACACCTGGTAGATTGGTTATAATTGACGTCAGAAAACGTTTTTATAGTTACTTTTTTATCACGATGCTAGAAAATTCTAGTAAGCTCTATCTTCCATGAAGAATATAAAATGAATAAGAATCACACGGGTGAGATTAAAACATTTTCCTTTCCTTCAACAATGGGCTCTTTTGCTCAGCAAGAAACAGAGATGAACTTAAGTGGGGTTGATGTTAATCGCCTATTGTACATTTTTGACAGTTCGAATCCGTGGCAATATTTTAGACAAGGTAAACCTCTTGCAAGCTCGGTAGAGAAAGGAAGGAGAACTTTGAGTTCCAGAAGCAAGTTAAAAAAGGTTTACGTGCCAAAGGCGAACCGAGTGAACCGGCGCAAAAATGCTGCCTTTGGTTTGCACAATTTGAACTTGACCTGTTGTGACAATGGATGCCTCCTGAGACACGGTCTGTGTAATATAAAACGCATCATACGGCAGCAAAGGGACCTGCTTTATAAGAAACAATACAATGAACAAAATTATCTTCTGTCAAAACTTGTGGAAGTGAAGATCACGCAAACCGGAAAACGAAAAATAACATACAAGTCCCCATCGCTGGGTGAAGTATGCAAGACTGCGTTCCTCAAGGTTTATGGTATATCAAAGCATAAAATAGAATGTCTGCTAAAAAAAATGAGCCCTGAAGGACCATTTATAGAGCCCGACCAAAGAGGGCAAACCACTCCTCGAAGACTTTTGCCTGAAACAAAACAGACCGTCATCGACTTTATACTTTCACATGACGCGTCCGAGTCTCATTATAGAAGATCGCGAAGTGGCAGCAAAAAGTATTTTGAATCCAATGAAACACTACGAAAAATGTGGTCGGAATATGTTCGTGAACATCCTGATGTCAAGACGACCAGGTTAAAAAGAAAAAACAAAGGACCTGTTATAAGTTTTTCAACTTTTAGAAATATCTTTAACACCGAATTGAAAGATGTTCTTAGCTTCAGAAAATCTAGGCTCGATACCTGTCAAGTTTGTGACAAGACTAATAACCGACTTAAGTATCTAAAATCTTTACGAAATCGAAGCGTCAAGCAAGATCAAGAGATCCGCGATCTGACTCATTCAAAGAACTCTCATCTCAGAGAAAGTGAAGCAAGGTTTGCTTCCTTGAAATATGACGTAACAGTATTGGCTTTAAAAGTGCAGTAAACCCGAGCTGAGACACTTTTTTTAGTTAGTTTAAATAGCAAAAATAAAGAAAAGATAAAAATACGACTGAAATAGATCTTTTTACAGTCTTATTTATTTTTAATTGTGATTATTACAGTTTTCATTTCTGTAACTTTTTTTCTCTCTCTCTTACCATTGCTGAATGATCTGATTTTTATATATTTTTTTTCTGTTAATAGAGGGCCACAAATAAATGAGTTTTAACTGTAAAAAGGTTATCTGCTGTCTAAATAAAGTCTTCACTCCACTTTATCCGACTGCATAATTTGCCAGCCAGATCATAATTACATCATATGGATCATTCCCCTTAACAGGAAGGACGTTTCTATGTTACGCTACGATATACATATGCCCCTTACTGATGTACGTTTGTAGTCTACAAAGAGGCAACACTTGTAAATGGTGAGAAACTATCTTCCCGCTCGTTCGAATCTTTTTGCAATACAAAGATTTAAAGATCACTGTCTAAGTCACAAATTTAATGGGAAGCTTAAAAAAAAAAACGGGAGGAGAAAGAAATAACAAGTATCTTTCGTTGCAGCATTTTTATTTATTTTTGTTGCAGTCAAGTAATATTAAGATAATTTTACCTCAACGGTACCGAGACTTTAACAAAAGCAAGGCTCATATCACTTCCGTACATAATTTTTTATAACATAAACTCCTTTGCGCGGGCACCCCCAACGACAATTTCCTCCTAATATATTTTAAACACTTCTTAGGCTATCCAGAGTACTTTTAAATCTCTAGAAATGCATCGTCAGTGTCGCTATAAAATTTTGTGTATCAGTTCGGTCATCCTACGGTATTTTGAGTCTTTTGAAAAATACGAGGGCTTCACCGTTAATTTACCGTAAATATTAGATGCACTTAAAGGTTTTAAAAAAGTTAAAACTGCATAATTGATTCCTGTTAGGAACATCACATTTTAGAGTCCGAAATTTTCCATTTTTTCTGCCTACGATAAATAGCCTAGACTGGGGGGTAAAATGTGAAGAATCAAACTTAAAATAAAATAATGGAAATTCATTAACTAAGTTTCAAAATTTGTATATGAATAGATCAATATTCATAAGCAGATTTTAAGCAATCCTCAAGCAGTAGAAAATAATAGGCCTGTTCTCCCTCTCCGTAGAGAAATTATAAAGTAAACAGTCGCTGGGTGTGCCTGTTTTAAAAAATAAGAAAAAAAGGCTAAAGTTATTTAAGAGTCATCTCCAAAAATTCAATGACTTAAAACCTATCAAAAAAATTATTTAAACAAAATTAATCGACTAATAAGCCAAGAAACTCCAAATGCATACCAGATGATAGCCCTGTTTCTGTGCAACACGATGACACCCAGCCAGACACAACCCCCCCTTAATTTGAGGGAGACATTGAGCTTTGAAAGACAGGGGTAAGCCCAGCTACAAAAACCCAGCGAATCTGCACTCTAGCACAAAGCATAGTCTTTACAACAACCCCACCCCCCTGGAATTTAACCAGGCTACCCCAAATGCATACCAGATGATAGCCCTGTGTCTGTGCAACAACATGACACCCAGCCAGACACAACCCCCCCTTAATTTGAGGGAGACATTGAGCTTTGAAAGACAGGGGTAAGCCCAGCTACAAAAACCCAGCGAATCTGCACTCTAGCACAAAGCATAGTCTTTACAACAACCCCACTCCCCTGGAATTTAACCAGGCTACCCCAAATGCATACCAGATGATAGCCCTGTGTCTGTGCAACAACATGACACCCAGCCAGACACAACCCCCCCTTAATTTGAGGGAGACATTGAGCTTTGAAAGACAGGGGTAAGCCCAGCTACAAAAACCCAGCGAATCTGCACTCTAGCACAAAGCATAGTCTTTACAACAACCCCACCCCCCTGGAATTTAACCAGGCTACCCCAAATGCATACCAGATGATAGCCCTGTGTCTGTGCAACAACATGACACCCAGCCAGACACAACCCCCCCTTAATTTGAGGGAGACATTGAGCTTTGAAAGACAGGGGTAAGCCCAGCTACAAAAACCCAGCGAATCTGCACTCTAGCACAAAGCATAGTCTTTACAACAACCCCACCCCCCTGGAATTTAACCAGGCTACCCCAAATGCATACCAGATGATAGCCCTGTGTCTGTGCAACAACATGACACTTAGTTTGACGGAAGCCCCCCTCAAAAAATATTATCTGGGCCAACGGGGGCAACAGCCCGTCCCTACGGGACGGACTGTTGCCCCCCTCGTGCAAATTTTCTGGAATTTGCACTGATTTCTGTCACTTGCAGGAAGTTATTTGAAGCCCATGGTTAAGAGGTGAGGGTGGTTAGTCCTGAAGAGCGAGATTGTTATTTTTACACTAAAAGTATCAGGGCTTTAAGCAAATTAAGTTTTAAAAGATTGCCTGCAATGTGCTGGACTTGACTTAAGATTTCAGGCAACCCGGTTTTCAAAACTCCAGGTAGATATCTCCAATTATTGACCTTTCTGCATCTTAACTGTCAATTCCTACTAACATTTTTATTTTTTACAGTGAAAGAGGTATTTGGATGGTGAATCCCTGGAGATATATACCTGGTTTTTTGAAAACCGGGCTACTAAAAAATGTCAGTCTCTCACACTGATTGTTAATTTGATGGCCCTTGTTACTTGAAAAGTAAAATCTCACCTCAAAAAGAAATTATTGAATACATGAGCTTCCATTTGATAGAATCATCTGTCTTGAAAGTAACAAAAGTGAAGTTTTCCTCATTAATCTGGAAAATAAGGCATTTTAAGAAGCAATTTTTAGTGTCGGTGTCACCGATTGCAAAGCCAATTCCCCAGTTCACCCCATTTTTAATTGAAGCTGGTCTCCCACTGAAACAATCTAAGCCAACACTGCTCAACAATACCAAGTCCTAAAACCAGCAGTTCAACTGCTTGCTGACTAGGAACATTATCAACAGGGTGGGTCATTGCTTGCATGCAAACAGCACAAACAAACTGCATAAGAGTGCAAAAACACATCAAACTTTACAACAACCCCACTTCCCTGGAATTTAACCAGGCTACCCCAAATGCATACCAGACGATAGCCCCGTGTCTGTGCAACAACATGGCACCCAGCCAGACACAACCCACCCTTAATTTGAGTGAGACATTGACCTTTGAAAGACAGGGGTAGCCCCGGTACAAAAACTCAGCGAATCCGCCCTCTAGCACAAAGCATAGTCTTTACAACAACCCCACCCCCCTGGAATTTAACCAGGCTACCCCAAATGCATACCAGATGATAGCCCTGTGTCTGTGCAACAACATGACACCCAGCCAGACACAACCCCCCCTTAATTTGAGGGAGACATTGAGCTTTGAAAGACAGGGGTAAGCCCAGCTACAAAAACCCAGCGAATCTGCACTCTAGCACAAAGCATAGTCTTTACAACAACCCCACCCCCCTGGAATTTAACCAGGCTACCCCAAATGCATACCAGATGATAGCCCTGTGTCTGTGCAACAACATGACACCCAGCCAGACACAACCCCCCCTTAATTTGAGGGAGACATTGAGCTTTGAAAGACAGGGGTAAGCCCAGCTACAAAAACCCAGCGAATCTGCACTCTAGCACAAAGCATAGTCTTTACAACAACCCCACCCCCCTGGAATTTAACCAGGCTACCCCAAATGCATACCAGATGATAGCCCTGTGTCTGTGCAACAACATGACACCCAGCCAGACACAACCCCCCCTTAATTTGAGGGAGACATTGAGCTTTGAAAGACAGGGGTAAGCCCAGCTACAAAAACCCAGCGAATCTGCACTCTAGCACAAAGCATAGTCTTTACAACAACCCCACCCCCCTGGAATTTAACCAGGCTACCCCAAATGCATACCAGATGATAGCCCTGTGTCTGTGCAACAACATGACACCCAGCCAGACACAACCCCCCCTTAATTTGAGGGAGACATTGAGCTTTGAAAGACAGGGGTAAGCCCAGCTACAAAAACCCAGCGAATCTGCACTCTAGCACAAAGCATAGTCTTTACAACAACCCCACCCCCCTGGAATTTAACCAGGCTACCCCAAATGCATACCAGATGATAGCCCTGTGTCTGTGCAACAACATGACACCCAGCCAGACACAACCCCCCCTTAATTTGAGGGAGACATTGAGCTTTGAAAGACAGGGGTAAGCCCAGCTACAAAAACCCAGCGAATCTGCACTCTAGCACAAAGCATAGTCTTTACAACAACCCCACCCCCCTGGAATTTAACCAGGCTACCCCAAATGCATACCAGATGATAGCCCTGTGTCTGTGCAACAACATGACACCCAGCCAGACACAACCCCCCCTTAATTTGAGGGAGACATTGAGCTTTGAAAGACAGGGGTAAGCCCAGCTACAAAAACCCAGCGAATCTGCACTCTAGCACAAAGCATAGTCTTTACAACAACCCCACCCCCCCTGGAATTTAACCAGGCACCCCAAATGCATACCAGATGATAGCCCTGTGTCTGTGCAACAACATGACACTTAGTTTGACGGAAGCCCCCCTCAAAAAATATTATCTGGGCCAACGGGGGCAACAGCCCGTCCCTACGGGACGGACTGTTGCCCCCCTCGTGCAAATTTTCTGGAATTTGCACTGATTTCTGTCACTTGCAGGAAGTTATTTGAAGCCCATGGTTAAGAGGTGAGGGTGGTTAGTCCTGAAGAGCGAGATTGTTATTTTTACACTAAAAGTATCAGGGCTTTAAGCAAATTAAGTTTTAAAAGATTGCCTGCAATGTGCTGGACTTGACTTAAGATTTCAGGCAACCCGGTTTTCAAAACTCCAGGTAGATATCTCCAATTATTGACCTTTCTGCATCTTAACTGTCAATTCCTACTAACATTTTTATTTTTTACAGTGAAAGAGGTATTTGGATGGTGAATCCCTGGAGATAATTATCTCCAATTATTGACCTTTCTGCATCTTAACTGTCAATTCCTACTAACATTTTTATTTTTTACAGTGAAAGAGGTATTTGGATGGTGAATCCCTGGAGATATATACCTGGTTTTTTGAAAACCGGGCTACTAAAAAATGTCAGTCTCTCACACTGATTGTTAATTTGATGGCCCTTGTTACTTGAAAAGTAAAATCTCACCTCAAAAAGAAATTATTGAATACATGAGCTTCCATTTGATAGAATCATCTGTCTTGAAAGTAACAAAAGTGAAGTTTTCCTCATTAATCTGGAAAATAAGGCATTTTAAGAAGCAATTTTTAGTGTCGGTGTCACCGATTGCAAAGCCAATTCCCCAGTTCACCCCATTTTTAATTGAAGCTGGTCTCCCACTGAAACAATCTAAGCCAACACTGCTCAACAATACCAAGTCCTAAAACCAGCAGTTCAACTGCTTGCTGACTAGGAACATTATCAACAGGGTGGGTCATTGCTTGCATGCAAACAGCACAAACAAACTGCATAAGAGTGCAAAAACACATCAAACTTTACAACAACCCCACTTCCCTGGAATTTAACCAGGCTACCCCAAATGCATACCAGACGATAGCCCCGTGTCTGTGCAACAACATGGCACCCAGCCAGACACAACCCACCCTTAATTTGAGTGAGACATTGACCTTTGAAAGACAGGGGTAGCCCCGGTACAAAAACTCAGCGAATCCGCCCTCTAGCACAAAGCATAGTCTTTACAACAACCCCACCCCCCTGGAATTTAACCAGGCTACCCCAAATGCATACCAGATGATAGCCCTGTGTCTGTGCAACAACATGACACCCAGCCAGACACAACCCCCCCTTAATTTGAGGGAGACATTGAGCTTTGAAAGACAGGGGTAAGCCCAGCTACAAAAACCCAGCGAATCTGCACTCTAGCACAAAGCATAGTCTTTACAACAACCCCACCCCCCTGGAATTTAACCAGGCTACCCCAAATGCATACCAGATGATAGCCCTGTGTCTGTGCAACAACATGACACCCAGCCAGACACAACCCCCCCTTAATTTGAGGGAGACATTGAGCTTTGAAAGACAGGGGTAAGCCCAGCTACAAAAACCCAGCGAATCTGCACTCTAGCACAAAGCATAGTCTTTACAACAACCCCACCCCCCTGGAATTTAACCAGGCTACCCCAAATGCATACCAGATGATAGCCCTGTGTCTGTGCAACAACATGACACTTAGTTTGACGGAAGCCCCCCTCAAAAAATATTATCTGGGCCAACGGGGGCAACAGCCCGTCCCTACGGGACGGACTGTTGCCCCCCTCGTGCAAATTTTCTGGAATTTGCACTGATTTCTGTCACTTGCAGGAAGTTATTTGAAGCCCATGGTTAAGAGGTGAGGGTGGTTAGTCCTGAAGAGCGAGATTGTTATTTTTACACTAAAAGTATCAGGGCTTTAAGCAAATTAAGTTTTAAAAGATTGCCTGCAATGTGCTGGACTTGACTTAAGATTTCAGGCAACCCGGTTTTCAAAACTCCAGGTAGATATCTCCAATTATTGACCTTTCTGCATCTTAACTGTCAATTCCTACTAACATTTTTATTTTTTACAGTGAAAGAGGTATTTGGATGGTGAATCCCTGGAGATATATACCTGGTTTTTTGAAAACCGGGCTACTAAAAAATGTCAGTCTCTCACACTGATTGTTAATTTGATGGCCCTTGTTACTTGAAAAGTAAAATCTCACCTCAAAAAGAAATTATTGAATACATGAGCTTCCATTTGATAGAATCATCTGTCTTGAAAGTAACAAAAGTGAAGTTTTCCTCATTAATCTGGAAAATAAGGCATTTTAAGAAGCAATTTTTAGTGTCGGTGTCACCGATTGCAAAGCCAATTCCCCAGTTCACCCCATTTTTAATTGAAGCTGGTCTCCCACTGAAACAATCTAAGCCAACACTGCTCAACAATACCAAGTCCTAAAACCAGCAGTTCAACTGCTTGCTGACTAGGAACATTATCAACAGGGTGGGTCATTGCTTGCATGCAAACAGCACAAACAAACTGCATAAGAGTGCAAAAACACATCAAACTTTACAACAACCCCACTTCCCTGGAATTTAACCAGGCTACCCCAAATGCATACCAGACGATAGCCCCGTGTCTGTGCAACAACATGGCACCCAGCCAGACACAACCCACCCTTAATTTGAGTGAGACATTGACCTTTGAAAGACAGGGGTAGCCCCGGTACAAAAACTCAGCGAATCCGCCCTCTAGCACAAAGCATAGTCTTCACAACAACCCCACCCCCCTGGAATTTAACCAGGCTACCCCAAATGCATACCAGATGATAGCCCTGTGTCTGTGCAACAACATGACACCCAGCCAGACACAACCCCCCCTTAATTTGAGGGAGACATTGAGCTTTGAAAGACAGGGGTAAGCCCAGCTACAAAAACCCAGCGAATCTGCACTCTAGCACAAAGCATAGTCTTTACAACAACCCCACCCCCCTGGAATTTAACCAGGCTACCCCAAATGCATACCAGATGATAGCCCTGTGTCTGTGCAACAACATGACACCCAGCCAGACACAACCCCCCCTTAATTTGAGGGAGACATTGAGCTTTGAAAGACAGGGGTAAGCCCAGCTACAAAAACCCAGCGAATCTGCACTCTAGCACAAAGCATAGTCTTTACAACAACCCCACCCCCCTGGAATTTAACCAGGCTACCCCAAATGCATACCAGATGATAGCCCTGTGTCTGTGCAACAACATGACACCCAGCCAGACACAACCCCCCCTTAATTTGAGGGAGACATTGAGCTTTGAAAGACAGGGGTAAGCCCAGCTACAAAAACCCAGCGAATCTGCACTCTAGCACAAAGCATAGTCTTTACAACAACCCCACCCCCCTGGAATTTAACCAGGCTACCCCAAATGCATACCAGATGATAGCCCTGTGTCTGTGCAACAACATGACACCCAGCCAGACACAACCCCCCCTTAATTTGAGGGAGACATTGAGCTTTGAAAGACAGGGGTAAGCCCAGCTACAAAAACCCAGCGAATCTGCACTCTAGCACAAAGCATAGTCTTTACAACAACCCCACCCCCCTGGAACTTAACCAGGCTACCCCAAATGCATACCAGATGATAGCCCTGTGTCTGTGCAACAACATGACACCCAGCCAGACACAACTCCCCCTTAATTTGAGGGAGACATTGAGCTTTGAAAGACAGGGGTAAGCCCAGCTACAAAAACCCAGCGAATCTGCACTCTAGCACAAAGCATAGTCTTTACAACAACCCCACCCCCCTGGAACTTAACCAGGCTACCCCAAATGCATACCAGATGATAGCCCTGTGTCTGTGGAACAACATGACACCCAGCCAGACACAACCCCCCCTTAATTTGAGGGAGACATTGAGCTTTGAAAGACAGGGGTAAGCCCAGCTACAAAAACCCAGCGAATCTGCACTCTAGCACAAAGCATAGTCTTTACAACAACCCCACCCCCCTGGAATTTAACCAGGCTACCCCAAATGCATACCAGATGATAGCCCTGTGTCTGTGCAACAACATGACACCCAGCCAGACACATCCCCCCTTAATTTGAGGGAGACATTGAGCTTTGAAAGACAGGGGTAAGCCCAGCTACAAAAACCCAGCGAATCTGCACTCTAGCACAAAGCATAGTCTTTACAACAACCCCACCCCCCTGGAATTTAACCAGGCTACCCCAAATGCATACCAGATGATAGCCCTGTGTCTGTGCAACAACATGACACCCAGCCAGACACAACCCCCCCTTAATTTGAGGGAGACATTGAGCTTTGAAAGACAGGGGTAAGCCCAGCTACAAAAACCCAGCGAATCTGCACTCTAGCACAAAGCATAGTCTTTACAACAACCCCACCCCCCTGGAATTTAACCAGGCTACCCCAAATGCATACCAGATGATAGCCCTGTGTCTGTGCAACAACATGACACCCAGCCAGACACAACCCCCCCTTAATTTGAGGGAGACATTGAGCTTTGAAAGACAGGGGTAAGCCCAGCTACAAAAACCCAGCGAATCTGCACTCTAGCACAAAGCATAGTCTTTACAACAACCCCACCCCCCTGGAATTTAACCAGGCTACCCCAAATGCATACCAGATGATAGCCCTGTGTCTGTGCAACAACATGACACCCAGCCAGACACAACCCCCCCTTAATTTGAGGGAGACATTGAGCTTTGAAAGACAGGGGTAAGCCCAGCTACAAAAACCCAGCGAATCTGCACTCTAGCACAAAGCATAGTCTTTACAACAACCCCACCCCCCTGGAATTTAACCAGGCTACCCCAAATGCATACCAGATGATAGCCCTGTGTCTGTGCAACAACATGACACTTAGTTTGACGGAAGCCCCCCTCAAAAAATATTATCTGGGCCAACGGGGGCAACAGCCCGTCCCTACGGGACGGACTGTTGCCCCCCTCGTGCAAATTTTCTGGAATTTGCACTGATTTCTGTCACTTCCAGGAAGTTATTTGAAGCCCATGGTTAAGAGGTGAGGGTGGTTAGTCCTGAAGAGCGAGATTGTTATTTTTACACTAAAAGTATCAGGGCTTTAAGCAAATTAAGTTTTAAAAGATTGCCTGCAATGTGCTGGACTTGACTTAAGATTTCAGGCAACCCGGTTTTCAAAACTACAGGTAGATATCTCCAATTATTGACCTTTCTGCATCTTAACTGTCAATTCCTACTAACATTTTTATTTTTTACAGTGAAAGAGGTATTTGGATGGTGAATCCCTGGAGATATTATCTCCAATTATTGACCTTTCTGCATCTTAACTGTCAATTCCTACTAACATTTTTATTTTTTACAGTGAAAGAGGTATTTGGATGGTGAATCCCTGGAGATATATACCTGGTTTTTTGAAAACCGGGCTACTAAAAAATGTCAGTCTCTCACACTGATTGTTAATTTGATGGCCCTTGTTACTTGAAAAGTAAAATCTCACCTCAAAAAGAAATTATTGAATACATGAGCTTCCATTTGATAGAATCATCTGTCTTGAAAGTAACAAAAGTGAAGTTTTCCTCATTAATCTGGAAAATAAGGCATTTTAAGAAGCAATTTTTAGTGTCGGTGTCACCGATTGCAAAGCCAATTCCCCAGTTCACCCCATTTTTAATTGAAGCTGGTCTCCCACTGAAACAATCTAAGCCAACACTGCTCAACAATACCAAGTCCTAAAACCAGCAGTTCAACTGCTTGCTGACTAGGAACATTATCAACAGGGTGGGTCATTGCTTGCATGCAAACAGCACAAACAAACTGCATAAGAGTGCAAAAACACATCAAACTTTACAACAACCCCACTTCCCTGGAATTTAACCAGGCTACCCCAAATGCATACCAGACGATAGCCCCGTGTCTGTGCAACAACATGGCACCCAGCCAGACACAACCCACCCTTAATTTGAGTGAGACATTGACCTTTGAAAGACAGGGGTAGCCCCGGTACAAAAACTCAGCGAATCCGCCCTCTAGCACAAAGCATAGTCTTTACAACAACCCCACCCCCCTGGAATTTAACCAGGCTACCCCAAATGCATACCAGATGATAGCCCTGTGTCTGTGCAACAACATGACACCCAGCCAGACACAACCCCCCCTTAATTTGAGGGAGACATTGAGCTTTGAAAGACAGGGGTAAGCCCAGCTACAAAAACCCAGCGAATCTGCACTCTAGCACAAAGCATAGTCTTTACAACAACCCCACCCCCCTGGAATTTAACCAGGCTACCCCAAATGCATACCAGATGATAGCCCTGTGTCTGTGCAACAACATGACACCCAGCCAGACACAACCCCCCCTTAATTTGAGGGAGACATTGAGCTTTGAAAGACAGGGGTAAGCCCAGCTACAAAAACCCAGCGAATCTGCACTCTAGCACAAAGCATAGTCTTTACAACAACCCCACCCCCCTGGAATTTAACCAGGCTACCCCAAATGCATACCAGATGATAGCCCTGTGTCTGTGCAACAACATGACACTTAGTTTGACGGAAGCCCCCCTCAAAAAATATTATCTGGGCCAACGGGGGCAACAGCCCGTCCCTACGGGACGGACTGTTGCCCCCCTCGTGCAAATTTTCTGGAATTTGCACTGATTTCTGTCACTTGCAGGAAGTTATTTGAAGCCCATGGTTAAGAGGTGAGGGTGGTTAGTCCTGAAGAGCGAGATTGTTATTTTTACACTAAAAGTATCAGGGCTTTAAGCAAATTAAGTTTTAAAAGATTGCCTGCAATGTGCTGGACTTGACTTAAGATTTCAGGCAACCCGGTTTTCAAAACTCCAGGTAGATATCTCCAATTATTGACCTTTCTGCATCTTAACTGTCAATTCCTACTAACATTTTTATTTTTTACAGTGAAAGAGGTATTTGGATGGTGAATCCCTGGAGATATATACCTGGTTTTTTGAAAACCGGGCTACTAAAAAATGTCAGTCTCTCACACTGATTGTTAATTTGATGGCCCTTGTTACTTGAAAAGTAAAATCTCACCTCAAAAAGAAATTATTGAATACATGAGCTTCCATTTGATAGAATCATCTGTCTTGAAAGTAACAAAAGTGAAGTTTTCCTCATTAATCTGGAAAATAAGGCATTTTAAGAAGCAATTTTTAGTGTCGGTGTCACCGATTGCAAAGCCAATTCCCCAGTTCACCCCATTTTTAATTGAAGCTGGTCTCCCACTGAAACAATCTAAGCCAACACTGCTCAACAATACCAAGTCCTAAAACCAGCAGTTCAACTGCTTGCTGACTAGGAACATTATCAACAGGGTGGGTCATTGCTTGCATGCAAACAGCACAAACAAACTGCATAAGAGTGCAAAAACACATCAAACTTTACAACAACCCCACTTCCCTGGAATTTAACCAGGCTACCCCAAATGCATACCAGACGATAGCCCCGTGTCTGTGCAACAACATGGCACCCAGCCAGACACAACCCACCCTTAATTTGAGTGAGACATTGACCTTTGAAAGACACGGGTAGCCCCGGTACAAAAACTCAGCGAATCCGCCCTCTAGCACAAAGCATAGTCTTTACAACAACCCCACCCCCCTGGAATTTAACCAGGCTACCCCAAATGCATACCAGATGATAGCCCTGTGTCTGTGCAACAACATGACACTTAGTTTGACGGAAGCCCCCCTCAAAAAATATTATCTGGGCCAACGGGGGCAACAGCCCGTCCCTACGGGACGGACTGTTGCCCCCCTCGTGCAAATTTTCTGGAATTTGCACTGATTTCTGTCACTTGCAGGAAGTTATTTGAAGCCCATGGTTAAGAGGTGAGGGTGGTTAGTCCTGAAGAGCGAGATTGTTATTTTTACACTAAAAGTATCAGGGCTTTAAGCAAATTAAGTTTTAAAAGATTGCCTGCAATGTGCTGGACTTGACTTAAGATTTCAGGCAACCCGGTTTTCAAAACTCCAGGTAGATATCTCCAATTATTGACCTTTCTGCATCTTAACTGTCAATTCCTACTAACATTTTTATTTTTTACAGTGAAAGAGGTATTTGGATGGTGAATCCCTGGAGATCTCCAATTATTGACCTTTCTGCATCTTAACTGTCAATTCCTACTAACATTTTTATTTTTTACAGTGAAAGAGGTATTTGGATGGTGAATCCCTGGAGATAATATCTCCAATTATTGACCTTTCTGCATCTTAACTGTCAATTCCTACTAACATTTTTATTTTTTACAGTGAAAGAGGTATTTGGATGGTGAATCCCTGGAGATTATCTCCAATTATTGACCTTTCTGCATCTTAACTGTCAATTCCTACTAACATTTTTATTTTTTACAGTGAAAGAGGTATTTGGATGGTGAATCCCTGGAGATATATACCTGGTTTTTTGAAAACCGGGCTACTAAAAAATGTCAGTCTCTCACACTGATTGTTAATTTGATGGCCCTTGTTACTTGAAAAGTAAAATCTCACCTCAAAAAGAAATTATTGAATACATGAGCTTCCATTTGATAGAATCATCTGTCTTGAAAGTAACAAAAGTGAAGTTTTCCTCATTAATCTGGAAAATAAGGCATTTTAAGAAGCAATTTTTAGTGTCGGTGTCACCGATTGCAAAGCCAATTCCCCAGTTCACCCCATTTTTAATTGAAGCTGGTCTCCCACTGAAACAATCTAAGCCAACACTGCTCAACAATACCAAGTCCTAAAACCAGCAGTTCAACTGCTTGCTGACTAGGAACATTATCAACAGGGTGGGTCATTGCTTGCATGCAAACAGCACAAACAAACTGCATAAGAGTGCAAAAACACATCAAACTTTACAACAACCCCACTTCCCTGGAATTTAACCAGGCTACCCCAAATGCATACCAGACGATAGCCCCGTGTCTGTGCAACAACATGGCACCCAGCCAGACACAACCCACCCTTAATTTGAGTGAGACATTGACCTTTGAAAGACAGGGGTAGCCCCGGTACAAAAACTCAGCGAATCCGCCCTCTAGCACAAAGCATAGTCTTCACAACAACCCCACCCCCCTGGAATTTAACCAGGCTACCCCAAATGCATACCAGATGATAGCCCTGTGTCTGTGCAACAACATGACACCCAGCCAGACACAACCCCCCCTTAATTTGAGGGAGACATTGAGCTTTGAAAGACAGGGGTAAGCCCAGCTACAAAAACCCAGCGAATCTGCACTCTAGCACAAAGCATAGTCTTTACAACAACCCCACCCCCCTGGAATTTAACCAGGCTACCCCAAATGCATACCAGATGATAGCCCTGTGTCTGTGCAACAACATGACACCCAGCCAGACACAACCCCCCCTTAATTTGAGGGAGACATTGAGCTTTGAAAGACAGGGGTAAGCCCAGCTACAAAAACCCAGCGAATCTGCACTCTAGCACAAAGCATAGTCTTTACAACAACCCCACCCCCCTGGAATTTAACCAGGCTACCCCAAATGCATACCAGATGATAGCCCTGTGTCTGTGCAACAACATGACACCCAGCCAGACACAACCCCCCCTTAATTTGAGGGAGACATTGAGCTTTGAAAGACAGGGGTAAGCCCAGCTACAAAAACCCAGCGAATCTGCACTCTAGCACAAAGCATAGTCTTTACAACAACCCCACCCCCCTGGAATTTAACCAGGCTACCCCAAATGCATACCAGATGATAGCCCTGTGTCTGTGCAACAACATGACACCCAGCCAGACACAACCCCCCCTTAATTTGAGGGAGACATTGAGCTTTGAAAGACAGGGGTAAGCCCAGCTACAAAAACCCAGCGAATCTGCACTCTAGCACAAAGCATAGTCTTTACAACAACCCCACCCCCCTGGAACTTAACCAGGCTACCCCAAATGCATACCAGATGATAGCCCTGTGTCTGTGCAACAACATGACACCCAGCCAGACACAACCCCCCCTTAATTTGAGGGAGACATTGAGCTTTGAAAGACAGGGGTAAGCCCAGCTACAAAAACCCAGCGAATCTGCACTCTAGCACAAAGCATAGTCTTTACAACAACCCCACCCCCCTGGAACTTAACCAGGCTACCCCAAATGCATACCAGATGATAGCCCTGTGTCTGTGCAACAACATGACACCCAGCCAGACACAACTCCCCCTTAATTTGAGGGAGACATTGAGCTTTGAAAGACAGGGGTAAGCCCAGCTACAAAAACCCAGCGAATCTGCACTCTAGCACAAAGCATAGTCTTTACAACAACCCCACCCCCCTGGAACTTAACCAGGCTACCCCAAATGCATACCAGATGATAGCCCTGTGTCTGTGCAACAACATGACACCCAGCCAGACACAACCCCCCCTTAATTTGAGGGAGACATTGAGCTTTGAAAGACAGGGGTAAGCCCAGCTACAAAAACCCAGCGAATCTGCACTCTAGCACAAAGCATAGTCTTTACAACAACCCCACCCCCCTGGAATTTAACCAGGCTACCCCAAATGCATACCAGATGATAGCCCTGTGTCTGTGCAACAACATGACACCCAGCCAGACACAACCCCCCCTTAATTTGAGGGAGACATTGAGCTTTGAAAGACAGGGGTAAGCCCAGCTACAAAAACCCAGCGAATCTGCACTCTAGCACAAAGCATAGTCTTTACAACAACCCCACCCCCCTGGAATTTAACCAGGCTACCCCAAATGCATACCAGATGATAGCCCTGTGTCTGTGCAACAACATGACACTTAGTTTGACGGAAGCCCCCCTCAAAAAATATTATCTGGGCCAACGGGGGCAACAGCCCGTCCCTACGGGACGGACTGTTGCCCCCCTCGTGCAAATTTTCTGGAATTTGCACTGATTTCTGTCACTTGCAGGAAGTTATTTGAAGCCCATGGTTAAGAGGTGAGGGTGGTTAGTCCTGAAGAGCGAGATTGTTATTTTTACACTAAAAGTATCAGGGCTTTAAGCAAATTAAGTTTTAAAAGATTGCCTGCAATGTGCTGGACTTGACTTAAGATTTCAGGCAACCCGGTTTTCAAAACTCCAGGTAGATATCTCCAATTATTGACCTTTCTGCATCTTAACTGTCAATTCCTACTAACATTTTTATTTTTTACAGTGAAAGAGGTATTTGGATGGTGAATCCCTGGAGATATATACCTGGTTTTTTGAAAACCGGGCTACTAAAAAATGTCAGTCTCTCACACTGATTGTTAATTTGATGGCCCTTGTTACTTGAAAAGTAAAATCTCACCTCAAAAAGAAATTATTGAATACATGAGCTTCCATTTGATAGAATCATCTGTCTTGAAAGTAACAAAAGTGAAGTTTTCCTCATTAATCTGGAAAATAAGGCATTTTAAGAAGCAATTTTTAGTGTCGGTGTCACCGATTGCAAAGCCAATTCCCCAGTTCACCCCATTTTTAATTGAAGCTGGTCTCCCACTGAAACAATCTAAGCCAACACTGCTCAACAATACCAAGTCCTAAAACCAGCAGTTCAACTGCTTGCTGACTAGGAACATTATCAACAGGGTGGGTCATTGCTTGCATGCAAACAGCACAAACAAACTGCATAAGAGTGCAAAAACACATCAAACTTTACAACAACCCCACTTCCCTGGAATTTAACCAGGCTACCCCAAATGCATACCAGACGATAGCCCCGTGTCTGTGCAACAACATGGCACCCAGCCAGACACAACCCACCCTTAATTTGAGTGAGACATTGACCTTTGAAAGACAGGGGTAGCCCCGGTACAAAAACTCAGCGAATCCGCCCTCTAGCACAAAGCATAGTCTTTACAACAACCCCACCCCCCTGGAATTTAACCAGGCTACCCCAAATGCATACCAGATGATAGCCCTGTGTCTGTGCAACAACATGACACCCAGCCAGACACAACCCCCCCTTAATTTGAGGGAGACATTGAGCTTTGAAAGACAGGGGTAAGCCCAGCTACAAAAACCCAGCGAATCTGCACTCTAGCACAAAGCATAGTCTTTACAACAACCCCACCCCCCTGGAATTTAACCAGGCTACCCCAAATGCATACCAGATGATAGCCCTGTGTCTGTGCAACAACATGACACCCAGCCAGACACAACCCCCCCTTAATTTGAGGGAGACATTGAGCTTTGAAAGACAGGGGTAAGCCCAGCTACAAAAACCCAGCGAATCTGCACTCTAGCACAAAGCATAGTCTTTACAACAACCCCACCCCCCTGGAATTTAACCAGGCTACCCCAAATGCATACCAGATGATAGCCCTGTGTCTGTGCAACAACATGACACTTAGTTTGACGGAAGCCCCCCTCAAAAAATATTATCTGGGCCAACGGGGGCAACAGCCCGTCCCTACGGGACGGACTGTTGCCCCCCTCGTGCAAATTTTCTGGAATTTGCACTGATTTCTGTCACTTGCAGGAAGTTATTTGAAGCCCATGGTTAAGAGGTGAGGGTGGTTAGTCCTGAAGAGCGAGATTGTTATTTTTACACTAAAAGTATCAGGGCTTTAAGCAAATTAAGTTTTAAAAGATTGCCTGCAATGTGCTGGACTTGACTTAAGATTTCAGGCAACCCGGTTTTCAAAACTCCAGGTAGATATCTCCAATTATTGACCTTTCTGCATCTTAACTGTCAATTCCTACTAACATTTTTATTTTTTACAGTGAAAGAGGTATTTGGATGGTGAATCCCTGGAGATATATACCTGGTTTTTTGAAAACCGGGCTACTAAAAAATGTCAGTCTCTCACACTGATTGTTAATTTGATGGCCCTTGTTACTTGAAAAGTAAAATCTCACCTCAAAAAGAAATTATTGAATACATGAGCTTCCATTTGATAGAATCATCTGTCTTGAAAGTAACAAAAGTGAAGTTTTCCTCATTAATCTGGAAAATAAGGCATTTTAAGAAGCAATTTTTAGTGTCGGTGTCACCGATTGCAAAGCCAATTCCCCAGTTCACCCCATTTTTAATTGAAGCTGGTCTCCCACTGAAACAATCTAAGCCAACACTGCTCAACAATACCAAGTCCTAAAACCAGCAGTTCAACTGCTTGCTGACT
>NW_027332357.1:0-33610 GCF_958299795.1 Porites lutea | reverse complement strand
ATATATACATATAGGAATATGTCTATATATATATATATGTATGTTCTTAAATTATTTGGTTTGTTGTTTGAAAAACTTTTTTTTGACCAGCATCACCGCGACAAAGAGTATCTTCTATTTGGTTGGTTTTTTGGTACCGTGGTTTTTGATTAAGATCAGCCCCAAAAAGGCAAACCACAAGAATGCGAGGATTTTTCTTACATACGTACCACCATCTCTCTCTTCTGCCGCCTACCTGCCACTACCTCTACCTACCACTACCTGCCGCTGCCTGCCACTACCTGCCACTAAGTCACTACCTGCAACTACCTGTAACTACCTGCTACGTCCTGCCACTACCTCTACTTACCACTACCTGCCACTGCCTGCAACTGCCTGCCAAGGTCTACCACTACCTGTTTCTACCTGACCATCATCTACTACCTCTATTGGCCATCACCTGCAAATATCTACCTATCCCCAGACCCATTCGCTCAGATTGCATCGGCTGAAATTAAACAACAGACCAAGATGCCAAACAACCTTAATAGGCTCCTCTTGGAAGACCCTTATAAGCGAAGAATATCTTCTATTTGGTTTGTTTTTTGAAACCCTTGTTTTTGGGCAACATCACCTCCCCAAAATGTGAAAAAAAACACGGTTTTTTGGGCAGAAAAGGTCTGAGAAAACGGTCCGGTGCAAGTGGCCCACCCTTTCCCGGGGAGGACCCCTTGTTTGAAAAACTTTTTTTTGACCAGCATCACCGCGACAAAGAGTATCTTCTATTTGGTTGGTTTTTTGGTACCGCGGTTTTTGACTAAGATCAGCCCCAAAAAGGCAAACCACAAGAACGCGAGGATTTTTCTTACATACGTACCACCATCTCTTTCTTCTGCCGCCTAGCTGCCACTACCTCTACCTACCACTACCTGCCGCTGCCTGCCACTACCTGCCACTAAGTCACTACCTGCAACTACCTGTAACTACCTGTTACGTCCTGCCACTACCTCTACCTCCCGCTTACCTGCCGCTGCCTGCAACTGCCTGCCAATGTCTACCACTACTTGTTTCTATCTGACCATCAGCTACTACCTCTATTGGCCATCACCTGCAAATATCTACTTATCCCCAGACCCATTCGCTCAGATTGCATCGGCTGAAATTATACAACAGACCAGGATGCCAAACAACCTTCATAGGCTCCTCTTGGAAGACCCTCATAGGCAAAGAATATCTTCTATTTGGTTTGTTTTTTGAAACCCTTGTTTTTAGGCAACAGCACCTCCCCAACATGTTAAAAAAAAAACACACTTTTGGCAGAAAAGGTTGCAGAAAAGGTCTGAGAAAACGGTCCGTTGCAAGTGGCCCACCCTTTCCCGGGGAGGACCCCTTTTCGACTCCATCAGGCACTGTAAACTCTAATCGCTCAGACCCTTGCCATCGAAAAAAAAAACATGAATTTTCCTCTTGCTAGACCTTTTGGCAATTGCAACAAGGAATACAAAATATACGCATATAGGAATATAAATATATACATATAGGAATATATGTGTATATATATATATTCTTATTCGGTTAGTTTTTTGAAAAACCTTTTTTTGACCAGCATCACCGCGACAAAGAGTATCTTCTATTTGGTTGGTTTTTTGGCACCGCGGTTTTTGACTAAGATCAGCCCGAAGAAGGTAAACCACAAGAACGCGAGGATTTTTCTTCCCTACGTACCACCATCTCTCTCTTCTGCCGCCTACCTGCCACTACCTCTACCTACCACTACCTGCCGCTGCCTGCAACTGCCTGCCAATGTCTACCGCTACCTGTTTCTATCTGAACATCAGCTACTACCTCTGTGGCCATCACCTGCAAATATCTACTTATCCCCAGACCCATTCGCTCAGATTGCATCGGCTGAAATTATACCAACGGACCAGGATGCCAAACAACCTTAATAGGTTCCTCTTGGAAGACCCTTATAGGCAAAGAATATCTTCTATTTGGGTTGTGTTTTGAAACCCTTGTTTTTGGGCAACAGCACCTCCCCAAAATGTCAAAAAAAGACACGTTTTTTGGGCAGAAAAGGTCTGAGAAAACGGTCCGTTGCAAGTGGCCTACCCTTTCCCGGGGAGGACCCCTTTGCGACTCCATCAGGCACTGTAAACTCTAATCGCTCAGAACCTTGGCATCGAAAAAAAAAATATGAATTTTCTTCTTGCCAAACCTTTTGCCAATATATGTATGTTTACATATATATATATATATATATATATAGAGAGAGAGAGAGATAGAGACAGAGAGAGAGAGAGAGAAAGAGAGTTATATGTAATATAATTATATATATTCCTATTCTTATTTGGTTTGTGTTTGAAACCTTGTTTTTGACCAGCATCACCGCGACAAAGAGTATCTTCTATTTGGTTGGTTTCTTGGCACCGTGGTTTTTGACTAAGATCAGCTCCAAAAAGGCAAACCACAAGAACGCGAGGATTTTTCTTCCCTACGTAGCACCATCTCTCTCTTCTGCCGCCTACCTGCCACTACCTCTACCTACCACTACCTGCCGCTGCCTGCCACTACCTGCCACTAAGTCACTACCTGCAACTTCCTGTAACTACCTGTTACGTCCTGCCACTACCTCTACCTACCACTACCTGCCACTGCCTGCAGCTGCCTGCCAAGGTCTACCACTACCTGTTTCTATCTGACCATCATCTACTACCTCTATTGGCCATCACCTGCAAATATCTACCTATCCCCAGACCCATTCGCTCAGATTGCATCGGCTGAAATTAAACAACAGACCAAGATGCCAAACAACCTTAATAGGCTCCTCTTGGAAGACCCTCATAGGCAAAGAATATCTTCTATTTGGTTTGTTTTTTGAAACCCTTGTTTTTAGGCAACAGCACCTCCCCAAAATGTTAAAAAAAAAAAACACACTTTTGGGCAGAAAAGGTCTGAGAAAACGGTCCGTTGCAAGTTGGCCCACCCTTTCCCGGGGAGGACCCCTTTTCGACTCCATCAGGCACTGTAAACTCTAATCGCTCAGACCCTTGCCATCGAAAAAAAAAACATGAATTTTCCTCTTGCTAGACCTTTTGGCAATTGCAACAAGGAATACAAAATATACGCATATAGGAATATAAATATATACATATAGGAATATATGTGTATATATATATATATATATTCTTATTCGGTTAGTTTTTTGAAAAACCTTTTTTTTGACCAGCATCACCGCGACAAACAATATCTTCTATTTGGTTGGTTTTTTGGTACCGCGGTTTTTGACTAAGATCAGCCCGAAGAAGGTAAACCACAAGAACGCGAGGATTTTTCTTCCCTACGTAGCACCATCTCTCTCTTCTGCCGCCTACCTGCCACTACCTCTACCTACCACTACCTGCCGCTGCCTGCCACTACCTGCCACAAAGTCACTACCTGCAACTACCTGTAACTACCTGCTACATCCTGCCACTACCTCTACCTACCACTACCTGCCACTGCCTGGAACTGCCTGCCAATGTCTACCGCTACCTGTTTCTATCTGACCATCAGCTACTACCTCTATTGGCCATCACCTGCAAATATCTACTTATCCCCAGACCCATTCGCTCAGATTGCATCGGCTGAAATTATACAACAGACCAGGATGCCAAACAACCTTAATAGGCTCCTCTTGGAAGGCCCTTTCAGGCAAAGAATATCTTCTATTTGGTTTGTTTTTGAAACCCTTGTTTTTGGGCAACAGCACCTCCCCAAAATGTCAAAAAAAGACACGTTTTTTGGGCAGAAAAGGTCTGAGAAAACGGTCCGTTGCAAGTGGCCCACCCTTTCCCGGGGAGGACCCCTTTGCGACTCCATCTGGCACTGTGAACTCTAATCGTTCAGAACCTTGGCATCGGAAAAAAAAAACTGAATTTTCCTCTTGCTAGACCTTTTGGCAATTGCAACAAGGAATATAAATATATACATATAGGAATATAAATATGTACATTTTGGAATATGTATATATATATATATATATAAAATATATAGAGAGATAGAGGGAAAGAAAGAGATTTATATGATTTATATATATATATATTCTTATTTGGTTTGTGTTTGAAACCTTGTTTTTGACCAGCATCACCGCGACAAAGAGTATCTTCTATTTGGTTGGTTTTTTGGTACCGCGGTTTTTGACTAAGATCAGCCCGAAGAAGGTAAACCACAAGAACGCGAGGATTTTTCTTACCTACGTACCACCATCTCTCTCTTCTGCCGCCTACCTGCCACTACCTTCTACCTTCCACTACCTGCCGCTGCCTGCCACTACCTGCCACTAAGTCACTACCTGCAACTACCTGTAACTACCTGCTACATCCTGCCACTACTTCTACCTACCACTACCTGCCACTGCCTGCAGGCAAAGAATATCTTCTATTTGGTTTGTTTTTCAAAACCCTTGTTTTTTTTCGCAACATCACATCCCCAAAATGTGAGAAAAAAAAACACGTTTTTTGGGCAGAAAAGGTCTGAGAAAACGGTCCGTTGCAAGTGGCCCACCCTTTCCCGGGGAGGACACCTTTGCGACTCTATCTGGCACTGTGAACTCTAATCGTTCAGAACCTTGGCATCGCAAAAAAACACGAATTTTCCTCTTGCTAGACCTTTTGCCAATTGCAACAGGGGATATAAGTATATACTTTTATGGTTATATATATATATATACTTACAGTGTTCTTATTATTTGGTTTGTTTTTTGAAACCCTCTTTTTGACCAGCATTACCGCTACAAAGAGTATCTGTGAGTATCTTCTATTTGGCTGGTTTTTTGAGACCGCGTTTTTTGACGAAGATCAGCTCCAAAAAGGTAAACCAAAATCAGCAGTAGCAGCCGCAGCAGCAGCATCAACACCATCAGCAGCAGCAATAGGAGCAGCAGCGGCGGCAGCAGCAGCAGCAGCATCAGCAGCAGCAGCAGCAGCATCAGCAGCAGCAAAAGCAGCAAACGCAGCAGCAACAAAAGCAGCAAAAGCAGCAAAAGCAGCAAATGCAGCAAAAACAGCAGCAGCAAAAGCAGCAAAAGCAGCAAAAGCGGCAAAAGCGGCAAAAGCGGCAAAAGCGGCAAAAGCGGCAGCAGCAGCAAAAGCAGCAAAAGCAGCAAAAGCAGCAAAAGCAGCAAAAGCAGCAAAAGCAGCAAAAGCAGCAGCAAAAGCAACAAAAACAACAAAAGCACCAAAAGCACCAAAAGCGGCAGCCAGCCAGCAAGCAGCCAGCCAGCAGCCAGCAAGCAGCCAGCCAGCAGCAGCCAGCAAGCAGCCAGCAAGCAGCCAGCAGCCAGCAGCCAGCCAGCAGCCAGCAAGCAGCCAGCCAGCAGCCAGCCAGCAGCCAGCAAGCAGCCAGCCAGCAGCCAGCCAGCAGCCAGCAAAGCAGCCAGCCAGCAGCCAGCAAAGCAGCCAGCCAGCAAGCAGCCAGCAAGCAGCCAGCCAGCAGCCAGCCAGCACCAAGCAGCCAGCCAACCAGCCAGCCAGCCAGCCGGCAATCAGCCAGCCAGCAGCCAGCAAAGCAGCCAGCCAGCACCCAGCAAAGCAGCCAGCCAGCAAGCAGCCAACAAGCAGCTAGCAAGCAGCCAGCCAGCAGCCAGCCAGCAGCCAGCAAGCAGCCAGCCAGAAGCAGCAGCCAGCAATCATAACACTCCGGACGGGACAGATAGAAGAACAAACCACATAGAAGACGGGGGTCAAAAAAAACAGGGAACATAGAAGTCACAAAAGTGGATCCGCAGCGAGGTCCTCCAAAGGGGCTCTATTCAACTTAGTTATTACATTATTGATATAATTATTTGATATAAATCTTCTATTTTACTTTTCCAAAAAGGGCTTTCCGAAAACCAACCAGATAGAAGAGGGGGTATCAGAAACTACCCTGAGTATCTTCTATCTTCGAGGTATGTAATATATATTTCAATATATGTCAACATATGTCAATATATGTCAATATATGTCAATATTTCAGGGCACCGAAACAAGGAACGATCATGAACAATCGACAGAAACAAGGGATTTTGCAGTTGTTGGTCACAGTTGAGTCATTGGGGCGCCCCGAGTTTCACATATGATCAGTATGAAGCCTTTTGTGTGTTTGATGAATCCCATATCATTTGATGCTGTGAACCCCATTGAATCTCCTCTTTCACATATACGTATGTATATTATATATATATATATATATACAAACATGGAAACCTTTTTTTTATGTTTTTTTAGAACATATTTTTGTTTGCAAGAACCTATATACGTATTTACAGTATCTTGGATCTGGTGGTATATAGACCAGATGCTCCGTATGGAATATTTACCTACATTTGGGTCATTTGTTGAGTAAATGTTGTTGAATATTCCTTGCATGGAGCATATGGGTATATGTATACATGCACATACACACATATATATATATATACAATACAATCCCTTGTTTTTGATGCAAAACAGAGAATACACATTGATCTCATATTTCATTTAAATATACATATACATGATGCTGGTATACATTTGTATGTATATACATATATATATATATATACATATATATATATCACATTTATACATACATGTTTATACACACATATACAAGCCCCTGTTTTTGCAAAACAATTTGTATTTCGATGTAGCAATCCTTTCCCTTCTTTGACCTTAACCAACTCGGCTCGAGTTTGAGAAAGATCCTTGCCTCACGGGGGCGACCCGGCCCGGAAGCCCGGATAGTGCCAAGATATATAGTGATGTTATGGCCTTTTATTAGCTATAACTGGTCATAACTGCGGTTAAAAAAAAAAACATTCTATAAATGGATATAGATGGGGCATCGGGGTTGAAATTTCCCATACAGAACTGTTGATCCTGTGTGCTGTACAAATCGGTTTGGGGGCTCCATTCTGTATGAATATGTGTAACAAGGATCGCCAGTTTGTAGTGGTGTATATTTTTTTAATAGTATAGTATCATCTTATTTTTTTATAAAACATTTTGTAGTGATTTCTGAATCGTCTGATTCCGACTCTAGCGATTTTCCGGCTAACATTTTGTAGAGGCAAAATTTGATGCAGCCACCAAATGAAGGAAACATTTTGTAGGGGAGGATTCGTTCAATTTTGATCAATTTCCTGGTTTGAACTACACATTTTGTAGTGATAGCTGCGATTTTGTGGCTCACAGATCTCACAGCGGTTGTTGAGCTGGCAAGAACGATGCCACCTCCACCGGGATACCCGAGAATATGCGGGTGGCGGAACTGTGAGTGTCCTGTGACAACTCCGTCATGGGATCCAAAGCGGCATTGCTACAGCAACTTGGATCAAGTTGACTGCACTTCCATGCATCTCCTAAGACAGAAACACATCTAATATCATCTGATTATATCTAATTATATATAGTACATGTATACACACACACATTCATTGAATGAATCTATATGGATCTCTGATAACTTATCAACTTGTGCACTATCCACTAGGCATGTGCTCCCTATCTTACAGCCGGCCCAGTTACTTCTTGCACAATGATCCCAGCCGATGGGCGACCTTCGTGGCACCATGTGTACTTTGATGCGATTCTTGTCTTATTGTGGTGATGCCCACATAAACCCCATTAAGATAACCTTTACAAAAAGGGAGGGCTTGATCTCCTTACCAAAAAAAAATGCATTTTTTTTAGAGAGGCAATCTGTATTGCTCAGTAATATGTCAGAAGTATCAAACAGTTAAGTTTTTAGCTGTTACCGTTTTGTAGGCTCACATTGTTTGTTGCTACAAAATGATGGCGCCCGAACCCTCCCCAAACCATCCCACACATCCTTAACCCCTCTCACAAGTTTCATGTTTCCAGCTCAGGGACTCCAGAGAGTGGGTGAGGGCTACCACTGCAATCAGCACAAGGAAGCCAAAGTTACCCACGGAACCTTGGGCCTCTGAGGAGTGTTCAGGGGAAGTATGTTGGCGATATTCACTTTCATGTTGGTGTAACAGCCATCCTTGGGTGTTTCATCGCACCTTCTGGCTCACACAAGTTGAACATTCAGGGGTGTTGCCACATAGCCAAGTCAATTTGTGTATGAAGATGCGTCTGTGCCCCATGGCGATCATCGGCCTTGTGGCACTGCATGTGGTTCACATGACCAATGCAGTGAAGATGCCGAAGCTCAGAGACGATACCACCTGCTTGACCCCTGAAAAGATGTGACTTGTTTCATGTGTTTTATTGGCAGTGGATGGCAGGGGGGAGTTCTGAAGTGCCCGCTTGCACTTCCTTGCTGTTCTTGACAGGTGCAATGATCATGGTTTCTGCCATGATTACTAAATGGATGTCATTTGAGAACTGCTACAAAATGGTATACCATTGACACTATTTCAAGACCATTTGTTCCTGAGCATGTACCAGGGGAACTATAGACATGATGAATGATGATGAATATTGATGAATGATCATGATGATGAATGATGATCATTATGATGATGATGATGATGATGATGATGATGATGATGATGATGATAATTTCCAGCAGACCCAAACCTGAGGTGGTACAAGCCTGAGGACCATGAGACCTTTTGGCTGTCATGGATGGATCAGATGAGTCCGACTTTGCCGCAAATCTACGATTGCTTAGATGTCTTTGGAGCTAGTGAACGAGTGCAAGATACGTGGATGGATTCCGGATATCAAGCATCCAGCTATGACATCAAACTTAGCAATGATAACGACATTTGCGCCTTCAATGGATTTCACACTTTGATGAAGTTGGCACTTCAGTTTCTTGTTAGTATCAACATGCAGCTTTCCTGTTCTGGCATCCTATGGTATCATAGATTCAATATCTTTCAATATCTTTAAATCAATTTATAAAGCAATCTTCATAGATAGTTCCCCATTTTTTCCAAGCACAATGTGCGTTTTGCATACATCTATCTGTACCTAGGTTGAAGCCTCAAGGCCTGATGATGTGCGCTCCGCCATGTTCACTTTTTTCGCCAGCCTGTGCTTCGGTACACAGGCGCAGTTCCGCCCGCCCAGAGGGGGATCAGTCAAATTTCAAAGTGCGCTTGGCGCAGAGAATTTGGCTTTCATTTGCCACTTGTACTCAAGGACCCACATTTTGTATGATACGGTATTTGCCTACGATTTTGTAGTCCTTTGTGTCATGGCTGGTAGCATGGAGTGATGTCACCTGAGGCAACCTGTTTGAGGTTCATCTTGACCTTTCGGCCAACCATTTACGTCTTGATTGAGCAGCCTTCCGGGAGCTGGGGATACAAACAGACTTTTATGCAAAGCCTGCGGGCTTCCTTCGGCTTGTCATTGGGCAACAGTAGTTAGTTTTGATGAAGTTTGCACATTTTTGCACCTCTTGCTTTCCATGTATTTCCCTTGAATATTTTTGTGGGTTGTGGTAAGGTTTTGTTGCTTGCTCCACCTTTTCCCCAGTCGATCCTAGGATACTGGTGTGTTCTTGGATGGGACTATGGGGACACGACCTTCCCAAGTGCACTCACTTTGTAGGAAACTTGCCGAGAAGGCAGCGGTTCCTGCATGCCCTGCATCTCAAAAATACCACACCCCCAGCCCCAGACAAACCAAGAATGGCTCATCATTTTGCAGGAATTGTATGGAATTGTGAGATATATTTGGGATGGAATCCATGCACATCCATGGAACAGCTTATGTATGCTTAATATGGCATATGTATGTTTGTGTAACTACTTCAAATGCATAAAAATGCTCATTCACGATATGTCCTTTTTCATTCCTATATTGCCCTGTCAGGTTGATGCGGAGGTTGCAAAAAACCATGAAAAAGGAGGATCGCTTGGCCATCCAGAAGCGCTTCAGGAGGCGGCAGCGGCGGAGAGCCATTGCCAAGGTGTGTCAGAGCCAGTGTTATCGATCCCCTGCATTTCATGTGGTTCACATAGCACGTCATGTTCTACAGATTGTGGATCTTTAATGGGTTTATACAAAAAGTCTGAGACATATCTTCATTAGAATTTTCTGAGGGCTCTTGCCAAGCATTTGACAACCAGTTGCTTACAGAGTGTGTTTTCAATGACCCCAACTACAAAAGAAATGTTCCCTACTCAAAGCGTGCAGGTCTATCACCAAAAGACCATCTCCAGAAGTGGCAGACGTGGATGGCAAGGAGGTCGTGACTTAGCAAGCTCAGCGATCTTCCCATGGAAGTTCTGCTACGAGCTCCTCAATGTTTGGGAACAGAGGCCACGACCAGCGGTTTCCAAGCCAGTTGTTCTTAGCATCCCTTCTGACAGCGATGCTGACATCATTGTCCTAGAATAGGATTTGGTGATTCTCGTATGTGATGGTTTGAGGTTGCACCAGCGTGCATTTCCCAAGTTGTTTAGTTTCAAAGTTGTAGCATGATATTTGCTGTGCTTTCTTCTTTCCCACATCGCAGAGTGCCGACAAGACAGGCACTGCTTTAGGCTTCCAGCTGGGATACGAGAGCTGGTGAGCATGAAAAAAATTGGGTCGGTTTTGTCCGATAGTCAGAAAGACTGAGAAATGTTCATGAATATTGACCTAGTGATCCAAGTGACATGGTGTTTTTTTTTTCCAAGTTGTTTCTTTTATTGTCATTCCGGGATATTTGTGTTTGGGTGCATTGGGAAGATGCCCCCACTGAGGAGAAATCAGAGGCAGAGGCAATTGCAGAGCACGGGGGTCCTCTACATTTGCCACCTGTCTCTTGTCTTTGTAGTTTCCACCAGCTGGTTTTGAGAAACTGTTGCGGCCAGAAGCAGTCCCCAGAGGATCCATGATTACCCATGTATATATCTAAAGATCACCTGTTTTGTAGTAAACCATTACTGCAATACATTCTGTAGTTGAAATTATCCCTCTCATCAATGACAAAAGTCCAGGGATCTTCGCCGCCGGAGCCAGCGCCGCTGCCTGCGCCAGAGCTGCCTCCAGCAGAAGATCCTGTGCCTCTTCAAGACCATGCTGCTCCTGCTCTTCCAGCAACAGGAGCAACTGCATCTCAGGCTGCATTCTGTGCATTGCAATGGGAGATGGGCATTCTAGGCATTCTACATGAGGAACCAAAACAATCCTTTTGTAGCGCAACTATCATGAACTATCCACTACTGAAATGTACTCACATGTTCTCACAATATGTTTGTCTGGATTAAGATGGATTAAGGGTTTGTATGGGTTTGTTTGGGTTTTGTGAGATGTTGTCACAGAATTTTGCATGCTTGAATGCATGTGGAAAGATGGAAACAATTGCACATGCAGATCTGGCTGCACTCAGTTCAGCATTGTGGGTCTGAGTTGGGGGACCATGTGCAGTCATGGACAAAGGACCAGGTGTTTTGTAGTCATAGGTTATTGGTTAGCATTTTGTAAGTGCCTGGACATTGGGCTTAATTCCGGTGTGCAGGTGATTGAGGAACCGTTGTGTAGAAACTTCTCGTTTGGCCTCTCTTGCCTTGTTTGAGGAATCGAGACCAGATGCTGCTCAAGTTGAAGTTACTTCTGGTCTTCCACAAATCAATGGAAATGCTGCTCTGTTTGCATGGTGGTTCAGAGTTGGTGCTGCGACCATGACAGGGATGCGCAAATATCATGAACTATCCACCATTATCCACTACTTACATGTTCTCAAATGTGCTCACAATATGTTTGTTTGGGTTAGGATGGATTAAGGGTTTGTATGGGTTTGTGAGATATTGTCACAGAACTTTGCATGCTTGAATGCAAGTAGATAGATGGAAACAATATGAAAATACATAGCATATGCAGATCTGGCTGCATTCAGTTCAGCATTGTGGGTCAGTGTTGGGGGACCATGTGCAGTCATGGACAAAGGACCAGGTGTTTTGTAGTCATAGATTATTGGTTAGCATTTTGTAAGTGCCTGGACATTGGGCTTAATTCCGGTGTGCAGGTGATTGAGGAATTCGGGTCATATGCACATTTATCACTTATTGTTTTTTGTTTTCTTCTGGCTCGAAAACAAATTAATTACTCAAGATATTCCACTATAGTGCTCTGTCATAAGTGATCAGTCACAAGTGCTGTCACAAGGCCCCAACATGCTGGCTGCTATTTTCACGAGTGTGGCCATGTTAGTGTGTGGGGTCATGTTTCCATTGGCAATGCGCTGGCCTGTGGTTCAGATCATCAAGGCTTGGTGAGTTTGCTCAACGAGAAGGAGCAAGCAGATCTATGCAAGCGCCTGAAACCGGGAGATGTGAATGCGGCCAAAGCAGGCAGAGACTGTGATCAGGAATCCTCAAGTTGGTCAGTGATTGAGGGAGATCTACCACCTGAATCTGCCCAGGAACTATGCAGACACCAGCGCACCACCACCAAAGGCTCGAATCAGTATGAGAAACGGGTGAGCTGCAAGGATTGCGGCATTCTCTTGGAGACCAAAAAGGCGGAGTGCAAAGAGAACCAATTCCGTATTCTCACTGCCGAGGAGAGTCGTCAATTCATGACCTTGATGATGAAGGTGAAAGCTCATCGTGGCACTAAAGTGTACGATCCTGACAGAGGCCTGATCTATGACCCAGAAGTCAACGGTATCAGCAACGTGTGGGATGCAGAGACTAGGACATGTAGATCGTTTCCTCGCAGGCGCTGATCCAAGGTTGGCCAGCCTTGAGCCACAGTTTGGCATCAAAATTGCCAGATATTGACAGATATTGACAGATATTGCCAGTGGAAAAAGTCAGTGGTTGGGGGTTTCGATTCCTGGATGGGCTCGAAAACTAACAGAACAGCAATTTTAAGCTTTAAGTTTAAAGAAGGATGAACAGCTATGATTTTTGTGACATATCTTGAACGTTCTTCTCTTTTCCTGTGACAGTGGGAGGTACAAGGATCAATCATTTTGTAGATCTAGATCTCCTGGTTGCTTAGGTTCCTGCCTGTGGCAAAGAGGCGGCTGAAGTCCGAGATGCTGCAGCCTGTCCGGAAACGGAAGCGCCACAGGTGCCTCTGTCTAGAAAGCACATGGGTCTGACTTTTCAGAAGTATCATTTGAATCCATTGGAATTCATTTGAATATATTTGAATCGATGGAATCTTTGTTGAACACATGTAATCCATCCAGATGTTTCCAAGTATGAACATTTTGTAATCCACAGGAGTGGTAGGGTCTCAGCATCTTGGGGGTCAGAGCAGCCATGGTTCCGGATGGGCTCGAAAACTAACAGAACAGCAATTTTAAGCTTTGAGTTTAAAGAAGGATGAACAGCTATGATTTTTGCGAAATATCCTGAACGTTCTTCTCTTTTCCTGTGACAGTGGGAGGTACAAGGATCAATCATTTTGTAGATCTAGATCTCCTGCTTGCTTAGGTTCCTGCTTCTGGCAAAGAGGCGGCTGAAGTCCGAGATGCTGCAGCCTGTCCGGAAACGGAAGCGCCACAGGTGCCTCTGTCTAGAAAGCACATGGGTCTGGAGTTTTCAAAAGTACCATTTGAATTCATTTGAAACCATTGGAATTCATTTGAATATATTTGAATCGATGGAATCTTTGTTGAACACATGTAATCCATCCAGATGTTTCCAAGTATGAACATTTTGTAATCCACAGGAGTGGTAGGGTCTCAGCATCTTGGGGGTCAGAGCAGCCATGGTTCCCGGATGGTGGCTAAAACTTATAGAACAGCAGTTTTAAGCTTCAAATTTCAAGAAGGATGAAGAAGCCCTGATTCTGAAATGTTTGTTTCCCATTGTTGACAGGATTCAGGATGGCACACCGGTCGACCTTGAACATGCATGTACATACATGTGCATGCTTTTTGTAAGTAGACATCAGGATCAGTCATTTTGTAGTTTGTGTAGGTCTCCGGTTGGCCTTCCCAGTTTTGCCTTCTGAAAAAGATGCCGGTATCTCTGCATCTTTGCGTGTTATTGTGGCCCGACTGACAAGCTGGGATCTACTTTTTCTCAAGATTCCTGATGTAACATAGTTGTTGCATGGCTTCACCGGTGATGTTGCATATCTATGCACATTTTTCCCACTCAGCATGTAGTAGCTTTCTGAACATGATATGTTTATGTTCAGTCATTGTAGTATTTTGATGTTTGTCGGGATACCGTGCAGGACAGCATTTCGATGGGTGCAAGCTTTGAGGAGCTGGAAGAGCTCATGGAACAGGTTCCTGACAGTGAGACCCACTTGCAAGATGAGGATGGGCTCAGTGCCAAATCAACTTCAAGAACATGTTGAATTTGAATATAATTGACGGTTCTGAACTATCATGTACATTCATTTTCACAAAAAAATGGTTAGTAGGTGTACATGCTTCTAAAGAACTGGAGGCTTCAGAACTTTGTCTTTGGAGTCAATGTCCAAACCGAAGCAAGGAAACAGGAGACACTGCCATGACCGGTGCCTTTGAGCCACACCGGATGAGTTTCTTAGAGCCAGAGGTGCTTTGGCTTTTCCGGGTTTGCACTGGTGACCAAGACTTCAAGGTTTGAAGATGCAAACCTGCTGATTGCCCATAAAAAAATACCTCAAGCTAGTTCAACAATGTTAGACATATATTGATGATATCAACTTTAGGCGAGTTTGGATCTTTTGTGATTTGCATCTGAAAGCGTTTAGAACAAATCGAGATTTAAGGGTATTGGTGCAATCATTTTGTAGAAACCGACTAAGGAGAAGCAGGAAGGTAATTACAAAAAGGGTTCACGGCAGGGTGAATTTTAACCCGGATACAAATCGAGATACGTTTCTAGACATATAGAGACTTTTATCTTTATATCGTGATGCAAACCTGTTTGTACAGTGCTTGCCATCTCTCGTGCAAGGATGCAGTGGACGTGGAGAAGATTGAGGATGCCTTGGGTAGAGCGGTCGCCGAGCTATTGGCTTCTCGAAGTGCATGTGAGTGTTTGTGCTTAAAAGCTCGAATCGTGGCACTTCATAGTGCCCAAGGCTTCGCATTTTGTAATCCACAGGGGTGGTTGAGTCTCAGTATTTTCGGGGTCAAATTAGTCATGGTTCCAAGATGGGCTCGAAAACAAGCAGAATAGCAATTTCAAGCTTTGAGTTTTAAAAAGGATGGAAAGCAATGATTTTTGTTATATCTACATGTATCTACTGGTTTGGTCTGATATATTCTGATATTACATATTCATTATCTGTGCACATCCTTTTTGTAGTGAGGAATCAGGATCAACATGCCGTCTAAGGAGGGTGAGTCTCAGGACCTCGGACCTGTCCAAGTTCTTGCAAGTGCATCAGAGGATACGGAAGCGAAGGCTCCACAGGTGGCTGAACTCAACACCGGCTGGGACTGACTAACCACTAACAGAACAGCAATTTTAAGCTTTAAGTCTGAAGAAGGATGAACAGCTATATACAGCTTAGACTTTTGTGAGATATCTCGAACATGTTCTTCTCTTTTCCTGTGACAGTGGGAGGTACAAGGATCAATCATTTTGTAGATCTAGATCTCCTGCTTGCTTAGGTTCCTGCTTCTGGCAAAGAGGCGGCTGAAGTCCGAGATGCTGCAGCCTGTCCGGAAACTGAAGCGCCAAAGGTGCCTCTGTCTAGAAAGCACATGGGTCTGACTTTTCAGAAGTATCATTTGAATCCATTGGAATCCATTTGAATATATTTGAATCGATGAAATCTTTTTTTGAACACATGTAAGCCATTGTAAGCCGTCCATATGTTTCCAAGTCTGGGCATTTTGTAATCCACAGGAGTGGTAGGGTCTCAGCATCTTGGGGGTCAGAGCAGCCATGGTTCCGGGATGGGCTCGAAAACTAACAGAACAGCAATTTTAAGCTTTAAGTTTAAAGAAGGATGAACAGCTATGATTTTTGCGAAATATCTTGAACGTTCTTCTCTTTTCCTGTGACAGTGGGAGGTACAAGGATCAATCATTTTGTAGATCTAGATCTCCTGCTTGCTTAGGTTCCTGCTTCTGGCAAAGAGGCGGCTGAAGTCCGAGATGCTGCAGCCTGTCCGGAAACTGAAGCGCCAAAGGTGCCTCTGTCTAGAAAGCACATGGGTCTGACTTTTCAGAAGTATCATTTGAATCCATTGGAATTCATTTGAATATATTTGAATCGATGAAATCTTTTTTTGAACACATGTAATTCATCCAGATGTTTCCAAGTATGGGCATTTTGTAATCCACAGGAGTGGTAGGGTCTCAGCATCTTGGTGGTCAGAGCAGCCATGGTTCCGGCATGGGCTCGAAAACTAACAGAACAGCAATTTTAAGCTTTAAGTTTAAAGAAGGATGAACAGCTATGATTTTTGTGACATATCTTGAACGTTCTTCTCTTTTCCTGTGACAGTGGGAGGTACAAGGATCAATCATTTTGTAGATCTAGATCTCCTGCTTGCTTAGGTTCCTGCTTCTGGCAAAGAGGCGGCTGAAGTCCGAGATGCTGCAGCCTGTCCGGAAACCGAAGCGCCACAGGTGCCTCTGTCTAGAAAGCACATGGGTATACATCGGTCTGAATTTTCAGAAGTACCATTTGAATCCATTGGAATCCATTTGAATATATTTGAATCGATGAAATCTTTTTTTTTTATGAACACATGTAAGCCATTGTAAGCCGTCCATATATTTCCAAGTATGGGCATTTTGTAATCCACAGGAGTGGTAGGGTCTCAGCATCTTGGGGGTCAAGGCAGCCATGGTTCCCGGATGGGCTCGAAAACGAACAGAACAGCAATTTTAAGCTTTAGGTTTAAAGAAGGATGAACAGCTATGATTTTTGTGAAATATCTTGAACGTTCTTCTCTTTTCCTGTGACAGTGGGAGGTACAAGGATCAATCATTTTGTAGATCTAGATCTCCTGCTTGCTTAGGCTCCTGCTTCTGGCAAAGAGGCGGCTGAAGTCCGAGATGCTGCAGCCTGTCCGGAAATTGAAGCGCCACCTCTGTCTAGAAAGCACATGGGTCTGACTTTTCAGAAGTATCATTTGAACCCATTGGAATCCATTTGGGTATATTTGAATCGATGGAATCTTTGTTGAACACATGTAAGCTATCCAGATGTTTCCAAGTATGAGCATTTTGTAATCCACAGGAGTGGTAGGGTCTCAGCATCTTGGGGGTCAGAGCAGCCATGGTTCCGGGATGGGCTCGAAAACTAACAGAACAGCAATTTTAAGCTTTAAGTTTAAAGAAGCATGAACAGCTATGATTTTTCCGAAATATCTTGAACGTTCTTCTCTTTTCCTGTGACAGTGGGAGGTACAAGGATCAATCATTTTGTAGATATAGATCTCCTGGTTGCTTAGGTTCCTGCTTCTGGCAAAGAGGCGGCTGAAGTCCGAGATGCTGCAGCCTGTCCAGAAACCGAAGCGCCACAGGTGCCTCTGTCTAGAAAGCACATGGGTATACATCGGTCTGAATTTTCAGAAGTACCATTTGAATCCATTGGAATCCATTTGAATATATTTGAATCGATGAAATCTTTTTTTGAACACATGTAAGCCATTGTAAGCCGTCCATATGTTTCCAAGTATGGGCATTTTGTAATCCACAGGAGCGGTAGGGTCTCAGCATCTTGGGGGTCAGAGCAGCCATGGTTCCGGGATGGGCTCGAAAACTAACAGAACAGCAATTTAAAGCTTTAAGTTTAAAGAAGGATGAAATGGCAATGAAAAGCATCAAAAGAGGCCATTTTTTATATTTTTGAATTTTCATGAACATGGTCATGTAAATGCACATAGCTTTTGGTGGGCCTCAGGATCCCCCATTTTGTAGATCTAGATCTCCAGATGGCCTGAGGTTCCTGAAACAAAGAGTGAAGATGCAGGAGCAGATCAAGCATGTTGTCCACTCCTGCGTGAGGGAATGAGGCGGTATGCAGAGCATGTGGCAGGGAAAGGCATCCACCTCAGTCTTGCAGACCTCTTCTTGCTATGCCAAAACTTCAACAAGGATGCCTACGTAGTTTTCTATGACGACGAGCTCCCAGAAGCGCCCCCAGTCTGCCGAAGACTGGTGGAGATAATGAATGGGGCATTTGATCGCACCAACCTCCCGACCTTTGATGTTCCTCAGAGTGGAGACGTGCAGCATGTGGATGCCTGGGTGTTTGCAACCTGTAAAGCTGACTTTCAGCGAAGCTCTTTTGTGTTGATGAACCACTACATGCCACTGTATCAGAAGAAGATCCTTGGGGACCAATGGGAAAGTGATGTCACCAATTTGAAGGAGCGAAATGTGTGTTTTAGATTGCCAAGTCGTTGTGACAGAAATGCTGTGAGTAAAGTTGAAAACATCAGTGATGAGAATAACAATGAAAGACCATGAAAGACCAATGAATCCTCCAGCAAGCAATGGGCTGAGAATGCAATCCAGAAGTTCAGGAACCCAGATTTTGTAGAAAAGACTTCAGGCAACGACAATTTGTAGCGTAGCATTTGTTGCAGGAGAAATTGGACAAGAGGGTGGCGAGCTGCAAGAAGAGGTTGGACACTTTACCGGACGAGGACTCAGACCAGGAGTTCAAGGCTTCTCTTGAAGTTCAACTCCGGATTTGGGAGGATAAACGGAAGTTCTTCCACCACCTCCTTACCATGGATTTGCTTCCTGCGGAGGTGCCAGGTGATGGAGACTGTGGTGTTTGGACGGTGTGTGCACTTCAGAGCGGCCAAGTGATTAAGACGATGCTCACCACTCCAGAGCGATTGCTTTTGATGCGGAAGGATGGGCTGGAGAAGGGAGTCTGGCGGCAACGTTTTCCTTGAATCCATTTAAATCATGATAAATCAGGATTTTGAGTTGCATTTTCCTTGGATCTGTTCAATGTATTCTGAACAGATATGGTATGTCGAGACTATGACAGTTTGAGAATATTCCTTTATGCCATATAATCTCATGATCTTTCATTCTGTATTCATGAGATTAAAGATCTTGCTTTTTGTAGACCCAAAACAGGGACCTTCAGATGCCTGTGCATTGGCAGGAGCTGTCCGCAGGGTGGGTATCAGTTTCTGAAAATCTTCGATGGCAAGCAGTTTTTGCTTACATGGGGTTAGCTGAAGATCTTCCTGTGCCACCTCGTCATGGTGTCAAACGTGATGGAGGAAGTGTCGAGCCAGCTGTCACTCCCAAGAGGCAGAAGAACAACAAGTACATGTCCGCCAAATCGTCAACACCGAAGAGGAGGCCACAAAAGCCTCAGCCGCCTGACCAAGATCCAGATCAAGGTTTGGAAACTCCAGTCAAGGTAGAGCCGAAGTTCAAACGGCTTCGAAGAGCAAATGCTGCAGATGTTGAGGGCAAGAACCTGGAGGGGGATGAGAACGAGATGCAGCAACAGGATGTACCTGATCGTGTTGATCAAGCTCGACCAGCCAACTTTGGCCAACCCCGGACTTTGGATACAATGCTATCAGCAGCAAAGCGTCCTCTAAAACGTCGACGGCGCAAAGCCACTGCCAAGAACAGGAACACTGATCCAGATGCTGAGCGTCAGGAAGATGATGGGTCCTTGGACATGGACTTTGAGGACAGGTTCTTAGACGACACTCAACTATATCTCAAAAAAATAGAAAAAATCTTTTAGAGAATTGTGAGGAATTTACACAGATCATGGTTGATCATTTAGTTGTTCTTCACAAATGCTACTCCATTGTGTAAGCACATGAATGAATGGCAATGGTCTGAGATGTCCTGGATGTCACGTGCAGGAAGATGATGCTCCTTTGCGCTTTGGGGTCTCGCGTGCACCACATAACCGCACCAAGAAGAAGATTTCCAGCCTCTCTGAGCAGAAAGCACTTGGAGCGAAGGCCTACTTCAATCAAATTGAACTGGATTGGCCTGCCTTTCAGAGAATGCACACCAGGCCACTGTGATCTAGTCTTTTCATGTATTTTTACGTTTTTTATTTCCTTCAGACTCAGCATCCTTGTCAACCTCTGAGAAATTCCCTGAATATTCCTTTCAGGGTCAATCATTCTGTTCCGAATGTCCAAGTAACTGCTTTCTGTAGACTAAGAGAGCCGTCATCTTTGGGCAGGCTTGCGCCAATGAAGAAAGTGAACAGATGTCCACATGGCGGCCTGAGACAGGTGAGAACCCTTCTGATCAAGGGCGAGGAGATTACCTGTGCAGCTTGCCAAGCTTTATTCAAGAAGCACAACTTCGAGCAGGAGCGCATGGAAGAAGTGATCGCAGCAGTGATCAACGGCGAACTCATTCCAAAGATCAAGGACGAGAAGAAGCAGTCGGAGAACCCCCAGATTGAGGACAATCAGGATGAAGAGAAAGGAGAGGACCAACCAGATGGAGAGAAAGGAGAGGCCAGAAAGAAAGGTAGCAAAGCGGTGGAAGCACGTAGACACCAGAGGGTAGCAAGACTTTCTGAGCGTGAACAGTGTATGGATTATCTGCACCAGTACCAGGGCATTATCGAGCTCTTGCCCACTGGATCCCAGGGCAAACGAATTCCCTTCAGATGCCTTCTGTGCAAGACCCGTAGCCAACCACATGGAAAAGTGGGAGAGCTCAGCGCATGGAAACTCAGCACTGTGGAGTACTTTTTGGACAAGCACCTGAGCTGTGACACCCACCAAAAAAACATGCGGAAGGCCAAGAACAAGGGATCTGAGGTTGTGGAGAAGCACCTGGTGCCGTGTGAAGCAGTAGCCATCAATGATTCTACTACCAGACTGAGTTCGAATTGTGGGCTTCTGTCGCCAACTTTGATGACAATGCATCGCACACATACTTCACCGCGGGAAATGTGTGGCATGTCCGTGCTGAGAACTGCGAGAAGGAAACCGTCTTCTGCGAGGACATGGAGCGGCAGGTCTGTGGGGCGTGCCTGAACTTGGGTTCACCCAAATCGGTTTCTTGGAAAACATTGGTTATGCATGGTTATGCATTTGAATCAGTGAGCTATCATTTTGTAGAAAATGTGCTGTGACAGTCATTTTGTATCATGTGGTACTGCTGGGATTCACTGGATATCCTGAATAGCAAGTGATGAATAGTGATGATATGTGATAACCATGTTCAAAAACATAAAACGTATCTTAAACGCATATATAAACATATGTAAACAGTATAATATCGTAATACCCATTGATACCCCATAACAATCCATAACACTTGATACCTATTGATACCTAACAATGTTCAAAATGAGCAACTCTCTGACACCGGCTATTGGACTTCAGGTTGTGAGAGCGCCCATTAGATTTGCTCGAAAGTGGTTTGCCTCGCGGTTGTTGAATGCCAAGATGTTTGGTGGTGAAGAAGCAGTGGCCTCGGTGACCCATGAGATCAATAACTCCGCATTGATGAGGTATGGTGACAGCAAGATGGAGGAGCTGATGGGGTATCCCACCGATGCTTTGCAGCAGTGGGTGAGAAGCTCTGTGAAGAAAGACCCTTCAGCGACTGAAAAGTACAAGGCCTTTGTGGCTTCGAGTGTGCAACCAGCACTCAAGTGTACGATCGCCAACATCCCAGAGAACCTGACTGACATCATCGGACGCTTCACCGCCGTGATCAAGGGCGGTGAGGCCGAAGAAGAAGACCATGTAAGATTGAAGCTCGCTTGCAGTGCGTTGAAGGGGGAACTCACCAGCCACCCGCTCATTGCTGGTTTGGCCCTTCAATGCAGCAGGATGATGGAAAAACAAGGGCGTGGAATCTTCACCATGTCGGGCAGGAGGACTTCAGACACCACAGATCGTGAATCTGCATTGGTGGCGGATGCTGGAATTCAATTGGCTTGCGCCTCTGCCAATTCTAGCTTGGCCAGGCAATTTGGCCTTTCGGGGGCAGCTTGCAGGATCAGCTTTGACGAGCTCAACAAGGCTTCATTGCCGACTCCAGCGCTGGGGCTGTTGTGGCCCGAGGTGATCAAAGAGAACTACCAACTCTTAGACCAGCGATATGCCAGGCAACCAGGACATCCCCAGCGTGCCTTGATCAGTTTTGGAGAGTTTTGGTGGCGGTTTCCTCTACAAAATGCCAACCTGAGTGCAGCCATCTATTTAGATATCTACTTTTTTTCCATCATGGGTTACGGTTCATGAATCATAATTTTGTAGTTCAGATCCATGGTTCCTATAATCTGTAGCTGTTCCCACCTACAGAGTTTGAGCATGGCACTGCTGTCCTTCGATTTGCTGAGGGCGTTTAGTCGCAGCTTTTGACTGCACCTACCTCACAACGACTTTGAGCCAACTCCAACTTGGGGGGAAGCTAGGCCTTTCTGGTGGTGTCTACAGGCCAGATGCACCTTTCCATGCTTTCATCGATATGGAACAGGGGGATTTTGATGTCAAAAATGTGGTTCGAGCAGCGACGATGCTGGAATTGGTGTGCTGGGACCCATCTGCAGCTCACAAGTACGTGCTGTCGCCGGTGAGTGCACCCATTGAGTCAAACTTCAGGGGTCCAAACTCGACATCGAGAGGCAGCTGGTTCATGCTGGAAACTGTTGGCCGGATGCTCGAACATGGATCGCATCTGGTCAAAGCGATCACGTTCGATGCTCATGGAAGCCATTCTATAGTTCGCAAGCTACTCCATGGACAAGCTGGCAACATCGATGTCTCTGCTCTTCCCTTTTGGAACAAGCTGTCATGGCGTCCACTGCCCGAGACCTGCCTCCCACGACTTCCGATCCAAACCTGTGTGCTTGACCAGGAGGTTGTCTATGGAATCCCAGGTGTATGCCATTTGACTGGTCTCAGGTGTCAACATTTTGTACTTGTTTTCATTAGCTAGTCATTTTGTAGTAGAAATCCTTGGGTTGTGAAACATCCAGTCTACAAAGGCCACGCCAACAAGAACAGCGCTGGTCAAGCAGTGAGCTTCATCAGAACAATCCACTACGGAGACTACTGGGTTGACTACATGATGACCAGAGAATTCGGGATGCCCCCGGCCGTCCTGGCCCGGGATTCCCCGATGTCTGACCGATTCCAGGCCATCTTCAGCAATCCTTACTTCCTGATCCAAGATGCAGTGCCTTGGTCACAGTGAAGTGAAAGCTTCATTTGATATTTTTGTTATATATTTTTAGTTTTGATAGTTTTTGAATGTGTCTGATCGTTTTGGGTGTTTTGGGATGTTTTGGGGTGTTTTTGGGTCATACCGGTTGGTTTGATGAGATGCCATGCGCTGCCCAGTCTTTGTTCCACTCAGGAACCAGCACTTGATCAAATGGAAGTTCCATGGGCACTTCGCGGTGCTTTGTTGCACAACGTGTGCGTGGCTGGCCTGCATTATCGTTAATTATCGTTAATTATCGTATATGTATGTATATGTATGTATATGTATGTATATGTATGTATATGTATGTATTTGTACATATTTGTTATTTATATACATATATCCTCATATATATATATATATGCGATATATGTATGTATATGTAGTTATCAGGGCCAATTGGGTGGGCATAGGCTGAATTCTTTTGAAGTTCTCATGTTGAATTCATATCAGGTGTTAACATTTTGTACTGATTCTCATTAGATAGTCATTTTGTAGTGGCAATCCTTTTGTTGAAACATTTTGAAACATCCATAAACATCCTATTTATCAAGGCCCATGTTTGTTGCAGTTTGTTTTTTCATTGTGTAGGAAATTAAGGCAGCAAGGATGATTCCTTTTGCGCATGGAAATGGAAATGTAGGAAATTGACAATGTTTTTTCCTGGGGCGCTGCAAGACACAAGGTTGCCTTGTGCATCAGCCCCATCCTGCACAGAGACCTTCCTCTGCACACCCGCTGCGAGTTGGGGCTTGCTGGATTCTTGTCATTAGACATTTTTGCGGTGATGGCCACGGAGAGATGCAAAAAAATGGAAGCTCCAACTGGCAGCTGTTGGATGGCAGGACTGACTGGCTCTCTTGATTATATAAAGTCATTTTGAGCCAAAATAAGGATAACATATGAAACATCAAACAACTTTGCCATTGGCTATCCCATATATATTTATATTTATATGTTTGTAAGTTTGTATTATATTCATACATATCACATATATATATATATATCTATATACAAAATATATAATATATATACTTATTACTTATTATATACAACATTTATCTATAATACGTGTTTCATATTTTATTTCTATAATATAAGTTTCTTTCTTATTATAGAAAGATTACATATTATATATATAATATCTATATTATATTTTTGTAAATATGATATTCATAGGTTTCATACACCCGTTGAAGAATTGGTTTCAAAAGGGCATCCAATTTGTAGAGATAATCTTGTGCCTTTGCTTTTTGTAAGGAAACAGATTTCAAAAGCATCTGGAGCTGGTGCTTGACAGGACAAACACAGTTCAACCTCCAGGGAACAGCATTGGCTGCTGTGAGCATCGCCTTGACCAAGGACGAAAAGTGGCATCCCTGGAAGGTGGGGCAATCTCGGCTAGCAGAATTGGGGATCGAAGAATGGTTTTCATTTCTACGCAGCCAGTCCAACAATTCACAGCTATCTTGCCGTGGGTTCTGGCAAGCCGGAGCGCGGACAGCCCTGAAACATGGCCGAGAGCTCAACAAGCTGAAGGCCACCCACTTTGCAGATGAGCCCTCACTCACCGATGAGCAGCTGCTAAACTGTGTGGTAGATTGTGGCAGTGTTTTTTCTATAAATCATGATTCATGGATGTTCAGAAGTTTTGACATTGCCACTTGCTAATACAAGGGAGAGGAATTTGTACTGGCGCACTATTGTTCTTCCATCTTTTACAGAATCAAAATTGCCAGCTCTTAGGTTCCGCATGTGTGCGAAAAATGCATGGGATGCAACCTTGAAGCTTGTCTCCTGGGCATGCGGGGAGAAGGAGGTCGTCGTCGAAGCCATGTACCGGAAGTGGTGCAAATCACATCCAGCTGATGATGCTGTTGTCTGGGAGGACTCGTATGTGGATTCCTCATGTTGATTCATTCTGTAAAAAACTTCTAAGGATACCCTGTTTTTAGTGTGTTCCAAAACATGTCCACATTGTATTGGGCTTGCAAGACTTTACACTGCACTCTCATAGGATGGTAGTGGATGGTACAGGATGGCAAAGACTGATGTCATCTGATGATATCTGGTGTCTTTATTTAATCCCTTGTCAGGAGCCGGAGGAGGATGAAGATGAGTTCGAGCAATGCGCTGGTCTTGAGGTCCATGGCGGTGATGGCACGACAGGCAATGATGATGCCTTGGGATTGATTGAGACTTTGCAGCGGGAAACTGTCTTCACTGACCCAGATGCCGATGATGCTTGCGTCACAAGGACCACTGCAACTTCTATTCATTTTGTAGTGCACAACAATGGATCATCATTTTGTAAGATGTATTTGGGATGGAATCCAAGCACATTCATAGAACAACACATGTACATATATACATAATTATACATATATAATGATATATATATATATAGTTATATATGATTATGTATATATATATATATCGTATATATGTTGTGATTGGTTATGTATGGTTGTATATGTGTATAATATATATATATATATATATACATATTTATGCATGTTTATGTCATGACATATGAAGGCATCCCTCAAACATACATTATTCTGATCCCACAACATTGTTCATGTTTTTGGGTCCCCCATCCACTTGTGTGAGGACCGACACGGCCAACGAAGACATCACTCGTGCAGGTGATCCTGAAAGCTGGAAAGCCTTCTTGGGTGAGGCTTCTGAGGACTTGGCTTCGAAGGTGAGTTTGCCGTCAGAAGAGCTAAGCCTTCCTTCGACGCTCAAGGAGGCAATGGATGCTGGTGGATGTCGCTTCAACGCCCTCTTCAGATTGAGTGTCAAGTTGCGCTCAAGCAAGGGAGGCTGTGATGTGCCATGGGTCCCAAATGCCAGAAATGCTCGCCGATCTTCCAAGAAACTGAATTGGCACCAGCATCTTGGCATGAACTGGTGCCCATCTTGAAGTACGGTCAGAGTGCATCAATATGAAGGATTGTGCTAATGAGACATCAATATGTAGAGATAAAGCACTGTCATATTGAACTGTTTTTAGCAAAGTGCAAGGCAAAGAACGGTGCATCCAGATGCATCCATCTTTGTTTGCACAAGTTTTCAGCGGCGACTGCAATCAGGCAAAACTGTGCTCTGATCGCGCGCATGAATGCAGAACGAGAGACGCCAGAGTACCGCAGTCGTACTACCAGATTGGCCAAGTGGAAAGAGCTGGTGACGGCAGCGCATGAGGAACTGCAGCTGAAAGTTGGAATTCCCGAGAGGATCATGTTTCCTGGCATTCTTGATGAATGATGATGAATGTGTTTTTGTATGTGTTTGTATGTTTTTGTTTTTCCCCAAACAGCTCTGGAGCGGGTTCTCAATTCTTCTCAGAAGCAGGCTTTGTTCCATCATCATTTCTGGGTTCCGGGTAGGGTTCCGGGGTTTGTATGGCATAGTTAAGTCACAGCATAGAATGCAGAAGGGCTTCCCTGGCTTAGATCCATGTTTTATTCTTTTGTAGCAGATGGATCATGAGCGAACATTTTGTAGCCAAAGTCACTTTGTCCAAGGCCTGGGCACGTTGTGCTTTTCCATTTGCCACACACCAGTGGGCAAGGGGTGGAGCTGGGATTCATCACGTCCGTGTGGCGAGGGGTCAAAAGCCCGAAACTGTTCTCTGGGGCCACATCAGTGAATAGTTGCTGCGCGTTTCGAGCAGTTGTTCTTTGAAATGAACGAGGACGCAATCGCATTTTGGCATTTGATGTAGAAATTTTCCGGTTGGTTTCGCACAAACAGAGGCAAATTAGCAAAACCATGCAACTATGGTTATGTATGGTTATTAGAGCTATACATGATTTCACATCGTGATACATAGTAATACCTGATGATGATGTATAAAAATGATATGAAAATGTCGTTTATAAATACATGGCATCAAATTCTTCATAGGATGGCAATGTTGTGGCTGCATTAGCTAGGAAGCTGGCAAGTCCTCAGAGTGGTTTTGCTCGGCAACCTCCGTAGCGTGGGTCGTGCGGATGGAGTCTTTGGTGGCCATCCTTGATGTGTGCAGTTGTGCCTTGGGGCAAGCTTTTTGTAGCTTTCATGTCAGGGGGTGGTGTTTTGTAGTTTGTCAGCTTGTTTTCTGGGGAAGTTGGCTTATAGCTTCCCGGATGCATGGACAAATTGTAGTGGTCAGCTCATGCATTATAGATTTGTAAATTGTTTGTCCTTTGATTCCTGACCCAGGTGACTTTCCACAGAAAGGTTCGGAGGCACGTGAAAATCGTCCTCACTGATGCCAGTCTGGACATCCTCTGCACGAGTTCCCGAGTTGAAGCGCTGGAAAGTGGCACCGCCGATGACCCGAGGAGTCAAGAGTGCCAAAGCAGTTGCACCAAAGGCTGTGGTGAAGCCCAGGAGGTCCGTCAAGATCACCAAGGAGAAGAAGGAAGTTGAGGGATTCAGAGCGCGGAGACTCCGCGGCAGGAAGTTGAAGAAGCTCAGCAAACAAGAGAAGAAGGAGAAGAAGGAGAAGAAGAAGAAGTCCAACCGTGACAAGACAAAGCCAAGATGGAGGACAGCACTGGCGAGATGCATGAGCGCAGCTTTGGCAGAGATGAGGCAGGACGCGAAAAACATCCAGACCGAGATGAAGCAGCTTCACGATCTCTCTCACATGTCTAGAGCATTCCCATCCACGGCCAGCTTTCAATGCTGATGGAAAGCTTCGGTTGAATTTCCCGGGGGCAGAGAACTTCTCGTTCAAGGAGATGATTCATGCATCGGGCCATGCCTTCCAAGCTATGTATCCTGATATGTCTTGATATGAATGTTTTTTCAGTGTCAACCGGCATTTTGTAGTGTTCTCATAGGGCACCTCATTCTGTAGTGCAACATGATTCAAAGTATCTGCATCAATATATATATTTTTAATCATGTTGAATTATTATCAATGACATTTTGTTGTGTTTGAATAAGCATCTCATTCTGTAGTTCAACAGTGGCCTAGGTATCCGCATCCCGCAGCATCGGCAGCCTACAGCAAAGTGGTGTTCAAACATCTTTCCACAATCCGGATGCACTTGCTGGCCGATCCTCCAAACCATAAGGGATGGCTCAAGCTTCTGAAGGATGTTGCAGACTACATAGCCTTGCAAAATGCAAGCAATGAGCCGGCAAGAAGAAAGACACATGAAATCCGTTGAAATCGTTCTTTCTGGCAGTCAACCCCCTGGAGTTCGATATTGGACAATGATGAACTATAGCCGTGCCAGTATATATCAATGATATTTTCCAACAATCTGTTGTCAAATAATATCACAGATGTTCACAAAGATTCATAATGGTTCATATAGGTGCATTCATATCTTTAATATTTATTTACCATGATTTACAATCCGAACATGGAGTGGTTTCAGAGGAGAATCGTTGATTGCCAGTTCAAAATTTTCCAGAGTAGGAGGACAGTCGCTGAGGCCCCAGGAATTGTTTAAATATATTTCCAATCCCAAATGTCTCTTCACTTGTAGTTTTCTTCACAGGTGCCATCACTTTGTAGTTGCAGTATTGTCTTTAGTGGCCCCCAGCGAAGCGACTGTAGCATGGCACACCCATGCTTTTTACCCAGAAAGGCTGAAGAACTGCAGCACTGTGTGCAGACCGTTTGAAGTTTGCTTGGCGGACAGTGCCCTAATTAGATATAATTAGATTAGGATTTAGAATTTAGATCTGGATAGCAGGTCAGGTGAGTGATCAAGCAGGGTCTCTACCAAGGCTGATGTTTGTTCATGTTACGTTGGTGCTTTATTGTGCTAATCTTCCAACTTTACATGCTTTCTTGTAGAACTGTGCCATCACTCTTTCATGAGGTTCAAGGCAAACACGGCCAAAAAGGTCGTTTGGCGTACGAAGGCAATGTGTGGCAAAAATGCCATTACATTGCATGAGGGGGACGCACCTTGATCGAGAAAAAAATGAGTGGAACTAACTGGAGAAGGGTTCATGAATCTTGATGTGAGAACCCCCTTGGCTATCCTCGGCTACAGAATGTTTCCCCAACCAAACTTTCGAACAGATCATTGTCTTTACAAAATGTTTGTGGTGTATTCGTTGTGGTCAGTTTTGGGGCCTGATGGGGACCACTACAAAATGTTTGTGTTCAGGAATCTTTGGATTGACATTCGGAATCCTTGTTTTTAAGGAACATTTTGTAGTGCGGATGTTGCTAGCTGCAAGCATGGCGGTAAAACATTTTGTAGTGAGATTTAAGGGTATTGGTGCTATCATTTTGTAGAAACGGACTAAGGAGAAGCAGGAAGGTAATTACAAAAAGGGTTCACGGCAACACGGGGTGAATTTTAACCCGGATGCTATTTCCAGTTTTCTGCCCAAGAGGTCATTCCAGGTGAGATGGATGCTCCGCTGGAAAGTGACCCCCAGCGTGATGAGGTTTCTTCCGATTCTTCGGAGTCCAGTTCTTCCTCATCGGATTCATCTTCGCGTGAAGCGAGTCCTCCAAGTTGATGCCTGACCTTTCGGCCGATGAAGTCACTGGAGCTTTGCATCGTTCCATGTGGCATGTCGCTTTGACATCAATGGGCGACAATGGGGATGTGATTCGCACGGCCTGTGGTCGCCGTTTTCCACGGGCATCCATCACCATTTTGAGCGATTTACAACTGGAGCGTGGACAAAACTTATATATGCTCTCACTTGGGCTGTCGCAAAGGATGGAAGGCAGTCGGTGCCTTATGAGACCCATTTTGGGTTGGCTTCAGACTCAGAGTTGGCGTCTCGAGTCCAAAAACACATGCGCTCACTCGGCAGTGGCCATTTCAGAGGGTTACCATGTTTGACAGTTTGTGCATTCTTTCAACATTTGTTTTGCATGCACTCGGAAACATTCATGCGTTCTTTTCTTGTCAGACTTTCACATGTGCATTCTGTCACAATTATGTTTGTTCCAGTGACTTGGCAGCTGATTTCTTGAAGGGTTGACTTGAAGGGTCTTGTGCGTTTCTGATCGTTTTCAGCTTGCGTTCAGTCATGAACTGACAGCGTCAAATGTTTGGTCCGTGTGGCCGGGCTCAGCATCAACCCAGGGTTTGACCTGGGTTTCTGCATGATTGTCAGTCCAACATTATGCAATTCCTTGTTTTTCAAGCAACTGATATTCCAGCCAGTTTATCATCTGATATAACGTATCCATAACCATGGAATCTATTTTCACAACAATTGTCAGATTCCTTAGGGCTTTGATATGCATTAGGCGGCTTTCACTTTGGGGCGTGACCTCAGTCTTGCGTGTGGCTGAGTGCCATGGATTTTTCTCAGATTCTGTCCTCGGCCAATGTGAGCCCGAGCCAGGCAGATCAGCTCATCCAGGATGGATGGACGACTGAGCATTTTGCAGTCATAGCTACATCACTGGAGGAATTTGATACAGCTATCAATGAGATATTTCCTGAGGACAAATCCCTGATGGAAAAGGCTTCATTGCGTTTGGCTTGGAAGCGTTGCCAGAACCCTGGAGGGTCGGCTGCATCATTGGTCCCTGAGGGCCCACCAACTCCAGCATTAGCGGCTTCTAACTCTTGGTCCGAAACTTTTGCACCAAAGTTGACCCAGGCAGTGGTTTCGCAGTTGAAAGCCACATTCAAATCTCACTATCCTGCTGAAGTGCTGTTGCCAGAGAATACTCCAAGTCTGCGTTTGCTTTCAACAGTGGTTCATCAGAAATCCAAATTGGATTACAAATGGATTCCTTGGAAGTTTCGTCTCAGCGTTGCAAAGAGTGAGGAGATCACCGCTGCCAAGTCCTCTCGTTTGGCCAAATCAGAGGGACTGAACCTTCATGCTATGTTGCTGGATGATCCACCCACCATTGAAGTCACCAATGGGGGTATGGGCATGCATGCTCTTCGTCAGATGTTTGAGACTTTTTCGATTGCAATGGTCATGGCGGAGATAGCACATCTTTCATCATTGAAGCAGTAATTATTTGAAGTTCATCCAATTGATGACTCAGAAGCTGAATCAGGACACTGGGTTGCGTAATGCCTCGATTTTAGAAGCTCAAGCTGCTGACAAGACTTTGATGAATCTTGCATCGGAACTGGTACTCGAACGGAAATGGTCCTGGATGATGCATTGTATGAGGTCACCTATATCAGGGCTGAAATGACTTCATTGCTGCAGCCGCGGCCTCGTTTGCCGAAACCAGCTCAACAGAATCGTATTGAGGGTTCGTCAGGTAAGGGATCTTCCAGCTCTACCACACGTCCAGCACCTTATCAGAAAGGCGGCCCGAAGGGTAGCAAAGGCAAATCAAAAGGCAAAGTGGCTTGGGTGACGGAAGCAACCATCAAAGGTGAGAAGCGGCAGTTGTGCATGAGATTTCAATCGGGAAAATGTTCCCTCGGCGATTCCTGCAAATTTGCACACGCGTGTGCATATCCAGTGGGTGACGGTCATGCCTGCGGTAAGGCACATGGGGCACTTCAGCATGCAAGCACCCCTCACTGACAAGTGGATACAATTTCTATGAGCGAATCCATTGCAGATGACCCACAACCATTTACAGCAGAATCGCCACAGGTCGCCAGCATGGATGTTTCTCCAACACCTCAAGCTGCATCAGCATCGGTTGTTTCCAACCATGTTTCACCAACTGTGCCTGCACCGCACCAAGTTTCACAGAATTCACATATATCTCATCCATTCAAGCAGCATCGTTTGTTTCTGGACATTTGCTGTGGCCACCGTGGGCCATTGTCATCCGCAGTCATGTCCTTAGGCGGTGATGTTGTTCAATTTGACATTCTTATCCATTCGGGTGATGATCTTTTGGATGATGCTACATTTGCCAGACTCATGAAATTAGCTTCCAGTGGTATCATCGCCTATTGTGCCTGCTCCCCATCATGCTGCGAATATAGCAGGCTGAAACTGAAACCGGGGGGCCCGCCGGCCCTTCGGACGCCAGAGTTTTTGGATGGAGTCCCAGGTCTTTCTGGGGATGATCTTCTTAAAGTTCAAGAAAGTAATCTCATGCTTGAAAGGTGTATTCACATTCTTCAGTTGGTCATTGCTTCCGGGGGGCACAGCCATTTGGAGCAACCGAGTTCTGCCATGAGCTGGGAAGAACCTCTTGTTAGATCATTCATCCGCACATATGCTTGTGCATGCGTGTATGTAGCTGCATGCGGCTATGGCAAAAATTGGCATAAAAGTTGGATGTTTGCATCCACCCTGCAAGACTTGCAGAGCATTGCGTACCAGTGCCCTCATTTGCCGGGCTCTCACCAATCAATTGTTGGGGTTCGCTCAGCATCCGGCCAGTTTCTCAGCCGGAATACAGCCGAATACCCAGAGGCTCTGTGTGATCGCATTGCCCAGATAGTTTTTCCCCTTGTTTCCACTCACGGCCAGAATCTATCCTTGGAGTCAGCTTTGCTTCTTGTTCCAGTGAAAGATTATCTTGATCCACCCTATTCTCGGCAGGATGGGGCGGGTTATGCGTCTCAGGGTGACTGGAGTTCGCCCCATACTTGTCATGATGTATTTGTGGCATTGCGCAAACAATTTTTCCAAAAGATTGTGGATAACCGCTTGGACAAACAGCTAGTATCAGCTTTCTCTCAGCATTCTGATCAGCCACCATTTTCGGAGGACCAGTTGCTCCCATTTCGTCGCCTGCTTGACGAGTTCTTGGAAGCCCAAGGGGTGTCCCCAGATTGGTCGGTGCCGACTGGACAACAAATATGTTTGCATATTTTGCATCAGCTTAGCAAATGCATGAGTGACCCTGATGATGCGATCTTTCCATATTTGATTGAAGGGGTCCCCATCGGAACTGATGTACCCATTGTGCCATCCAATTGCTTTCCGTTGCAATCGGTTCCGGATGATTATCAGCCTCCCCTGCTTTCTGTTCATCATACTAATTGGTCCTCCTGTGACAGTGGGAGGTACAAGGATCAATCATTTTGTAGATATAGATCTCCTGGTTGCTTAGGTTCCTGCTTCTGGCAAAGAGGCGGCTGAAGTCCGAGATGCTGCAGCCTGTCCAGAAACCGAAGCGCCACAGGTGCCTCTGTCTAGAAAGCACATGGGTATACATCGGTCTGAATTTTCAGAAGTACCATTTGAATCCATTGGAATCCATTTGAATATATTTGAATCGATGAAATCTTTTTTTGAACACATGTAAGCCATTGTAAGCCGTCCATATGTTTCCAAGTATGGGCATTTTGTAATCCACAGGAGCGGTAGGGTCTCAGCATCTTGGGGGTCAGAGCAGCCATGGTTCCGGGATGGGCTCGAAAACTAACAGAACAGCAATTTAAAGCTTTAAGTTTAAAGAAGGATGAAATGGCAATGAAAAGCATCAAAAGAGGCCATTTTTTATATTTTTGAATTTTCATGAACATGGTCATGTAAATGCACATAGCTTTGGTGGGCCTCAGGATCCCCCATTTTGTAGATCTAGATCTCCAGATGGCCTGAGGTTCCTGAAACAAAGAGTGAAGATGCAGGAGCAGATCAAGCATGTTGTCCACTCCTGCGTGAGGGAATGAGGCGGTATGCAGAGCATGTGGCAGGGAAAGGCATCCACCTCAGTCTTGCAGACCTCTTCTTGCTATGCCAAAACTTC
>NW_027332356.1:0-40059 GCF_958299795.1 Porites lutea | reverse complement strand
GGGGGGTGGGGTTGTTGTAAAGACTATGCTTTGTGCTAGAGTGCAGATTCGCTGGGTTTTTGTAGCTGGGCTTACCCCTGTCTTTCAAAGCTCAATGTCTCCCTCAAATTAAGGGGGGGTTGTGTCTGGCTGGGTGTCATGTTGTTGCACAGACACAGGGCTATCATCTGGTATGCATTTGGGGTAGCCTGGTTAAATTCCAGGGGGGTGGGGTTGTTGTAAAGACTATGCTTTGTGCTAGAGTGCAGATTCGCTGGGTTTTTGTAGCTGGGCTTACCCCTGTCTTTCAAAGCTCAATGTCTCCCTCAAATTAAGGGGGGGTTGTGTCTGGCTGGGTGTCATGTTGTTGCACAGACACAGGGCTATCATCTGGTATGCATTTGGGGTAGCCTGGTTAAATTCCAGGGGGGTGGGGTTGTTGTGAAGACTATGCTTTGTGCTAGAGGGCGGATTCGCTGAGTTTTTGTACCGGGGCTACCCCTGTCTTTCAAAGGTCAATGTCTCACTCAAATTAAGGGTGGGTTGTGTCTGGCTGGGTGCCATGTTGTTGCACAGACACGGGGCTATCGTCTGGTATGCATTTGGGGTAGCCTGGTTAAATTCCAGGGAAGTGGGGTTGTTGTAAAGTTTGATGTGTTTTTGCACTCTTATGCAGTTTGTTTGTGCTGTTTGCATGCAAGCAATGACCCACCCTGTTGATAATGTTCCTAGTCAGCAAGCAGTTGAACTGCTGGTTTTAGGACTTGGTATTGTTGAGCAGTGTTGGCTTAGATTGTTTCAGTGGGAGACCAGCTTCAATTAAAAATGGGGTGAACTGGGGAATTGGCTTTGCAATCGGTGACACCGACACTAAAAATTGCTTCTTAAAATGCCTTATTTTCCAGATTAATGAGGAAAACTTCACTTTTGTTACTTTCAAGACAGATGATTCTATCAAATGGAAGCTCATGTATTCAATAATTTCTTTTTGAGGTGAGATTTTACTTTTCAAGTAACAAGGGCCATCAAATTAACAATCAGTGTGAGAGACTGACATTTTTTAGTAGCCCGGTTTTCAAAAAACCAGGTATATATCTCCAGGGATTCACCATCCAAATACCTCTTTCACTGTAAAAAATAAAAATGTTAGTAGGAATTGACAGTTAAGATGCAGAAAGGTCAATAATTGGAGATATCTACCTGGAGTTTTGAAAACCGGGTTGCCTGAAATCTTAAGTCAAGTCCAGCACATTGCAGGCAATCTTTTAAAACTTAATTTGCTTAAAGCCCTGATACTTTTAGTGTAAAAATAACAATCTCGCTCTTCAGGACTAACCACCCTCACCTCTTAACCATGGGCTTCAAATAACTTCCTGCAAGTGACAGAAATCAGTGCAAATTCCAGAAAATTTGCACGAGGGGGGCAACAGTCCGTCCCGTAGGGACGGGCTGTTGCCCCCGTTGGCCCAGATAATATTTTTTGAGGGGGGCTTCCGTCAAACTAAGTGTCATGTTGTTGCACAGACACAGGGCTATCATCTGGTATGCATTTGGGGTAGCCTGGTTAAATTCCAGGGGGGTGGGGTTGTTGTAAAGACTATGCTTTGTGCTAGAGTGCAGATTCGCTGGGTTTTTGTAGCTGGGCTTACCCCTGTCTTTCAAAGCTCAATGTCTCCCTCAAATTAAGGGGGGGTTGTGTCTGGCTGGGTGTCATGTTGTTGCACAGACACAGGGCTATCATCTGGTATGCATTTGGGGTAGCCTGGTTAAATTCCAGGGGGGTGGGGTTGTTGTAAAGACTATGCTTTGTGCTAGAGTGCAGATTCGCTGGGTTTTTGTAGCTGGGCTTACCCCTGTCTTTCAAAGCTCAATGTCTCCCTCAAATTAAGGGGGGGTTGTGTCTGGCTGGGTGTCATGTTGTTGCACAGACACAGGGCTATCATCTGGTATGCATTTGGGGTAGCCTGGTTAAATTCCAGGGGAGTGGGGTTGTTGTAAAGACTATGCTTTGTGCTAGAGTGCAGATTCGCTGGGTTTTTGTAGCTGGGCTTACCCCTGTCTTTCAAAGCTCAATGTCTCCCTCAAATTAAGGGGGGGTTGTGTCTGGCTGGGTGTCATGTTGTTGCACAGACACAGGGCTATCATCTGGTATGCATTTGGGGTAGCCTGGTTAAATTCCAGGGGGGTGGGGTTGTTGTAAAGACTATGCTTTGTGCTAGAGTGCAGATTCGCTGGGTTTTTGTAGCTGGGCTTACCCCTGTCTTTCAAAGCTCAATGTCTCCCTCAAATTAAGGGGGGGTTGTGTCTGGCTGGGTGTCATCGTGTTGCACAGAAACAGGGCTATCATCTGGTATGCATTTGGAGTTTCTTGGCTTATTAGTCGATTAATTTTGTTTAAATAATTTTTTTGATAGGTTTTAAGTCATTGAATTTTTGGAGATGACTGTTAAATAACTTTAGCCTTTTTTTCTTATTTTTTAAAACAGGCACACCCAGCGACTGTTTACTTTATAATTTCTCTACGGAGAGGGAGAACAGGCCTATTATTTTCTACTGCTTGAGGATTGCTTAAAATCTGCTTATGAATATTGATCTATTCATATACAAATTTTGAAACTTAGTTAATGAATTTCCATTATTTTATTTTAAGTTTGATTCTTCACATTTTACCCCCCAGTCTAGGCTATTTATCGTAGGCAGAAAAAATGGAAAATTTCGGACTCTAAAATGTGATGTTCCTAACAGGAATCAATTATGCAGTTTTAACTTTTTTAAAACCTTTAAGTGCATCTAATATTTACGGTAAATTAACGGTGAAGCCCTCGTATTTTTCAAAAGACTCAAAATACCGTAGGATGACCGAACTGATACACAAAATTTTATAGCGACACTGACGATGCATTTCTAGAGATTTAAAAGTACTCTGGATAGCCTAAGAAGTGTTTAAAATATATTAGGAGGAAATTGTCGTTGGGGGTGCCCGCGCAAAGGAGTTTATGTTATAAAAAATTATGTACGGAAGTGATATGAGCCTTGCTTTTGTTAAAGTCTCGGTACCGTTGAGGTAAAATTATCTTAATATTACTTGACTGCAACAAAAATAAATAAAAATGCTGCAACGAAAGATACTTGTTATTTCTTTCTCCTCCCGTTTTTTTTTTTAAGCTTCCCATTAAATTTGTGACTTAGACAGTGATCTTTAAATCTTTGTATTGCAAAAAGATTCGAACGAGCGGGAAGATAGTTTCTCACCATTTACAAGTGTTGCCTCTTTGTAGACTACAAACGTACATCAGTAAGGGGCATATGTATATCGTAGCGTAACATAGAAACGTCCTTCCTGTTAAGGGGAATGATCCATATGATGTAATTATGATCTGGCTGGCAAATTATGCAGTCGGATAAAGTGGAGTGAAGACTTTATTTAGACAGCAGATAACCTTTTTACAGTTAAAACTCATTTATTTGTGGCCCTCTATTAACAGAAAAAAAATATATAAAAATCAGATCATTCAGCAATGGTAAGAGAGAGAGAAAAAAAGTTACAGAAATGAAAACTGTAATAATCACAATTAAAAATAAATAAGACTGTAAAAAGATCTATTTCAGTCGTATTTTTATCTTTTCTTTATTTTTGCTATTTAAACTAACTAAAAAAAGTGTCTCAGCTCGGGTTTACTGCACTTTTAAAGCCAATACTGTTACGTCATATTTCAAGGAAGCAAACCTTGCTTCACTTTCTCTGAGATGAGAGTTCTTTGAATGAGTCAGATCGCGGATCTCTTGATCTTGCTTGACGCTTCGATTTCGTAAAGATTTTAGATACTTAAGTCGGTTATTAGTCTTGTCACAAACTTGACAGGTATCGAGCCTAGATTTTCTGAAGCTAAGAACATCTTTCAATTCGGTGTTAAAGATATTTCTAAAAGTTGAAAAACTTATAACAGGTCCTTTGTTTTTTCTTTTTAACCTGGTCGTCTTGACATCAGGATGTTCACGAACATATTCCGACCACATTTTTCGTAGTGTTTCATTGGATTCAAAATACTTTTTGCTGCCACTTCGCGATCTTCTATAATGAGACTCGGACGCGTCATGTGAAAGTATAAAGTCGATGACGGTCTGTTTTGTTTCAGGCAAAAGTCTTCGAGGAGTGGTTTGCCCTCTTTGGTCGGGCTCTATAAATGGTCCTTCAGGGCTCATTTTTTTTAGCAGACATTCTATTTTATGCTTTGATATACCATAAACCTTGAGGAACGCAGTCTTGCATACTTCACCCAGCGATGGGGACTTGTATGTTATTTTTCGTTTTCCGGTTTGCGTGATCTTCACTTCCACAAGTTTTGACAGAAGATAATTTTGTTCATTGTATTGTTTCTTATAAAGCAGGTCCCTTTGCTGCCGTATGATGCGTTTTATATTACACAGACCGTGTCTCAGGAGGCATCCATTGTCACAACAGGTCAAGTTCAAATTGTGCAAACCAAAGGCAGCATTTTTGCGCCGGTTCACTCGGTTCGCCTTTGGCACGTAAACCTTTTTTAACTTGCTTCTGGAACTCAAAGTTCTCCTTCCTTTCTCTACCGAGCTTGCAAGAGGTTTACCTTGTCTAAAATATTGCCACGGATTCGAACTGTCAAAAATGTACAATAGGCGATTAACATCAACCCCACTTAAGTTCATCTCTGTTTCTTGCTGAGCAAAAGAGCCCATTGTTGAAGGAAAGGAAAATGTTTTAATCTCACCCGTGTGATTCTTATTCATTTTATATTCTTCATGGAAGATAGAGCTTACTAGAATTTTCTAGCATCGTGATAAAAAAGTAACTATAAAAACGTTTTCTGACGTCAATTATAACCAATCTACCAGGTGTTAACAGTTTCGCTACTTATCAGTATAGTTTTTTTAAAAATAGCCTCTGTAATCGTGTGGGATGAGAAGAGAAAAATGCATTTTTGTGTAATTTTTCCTCCTAAAAGACACAAATATTACTCCATCAAAAATAAGAAATGCACTCACTTTTTGCATAATAATGATAATACTTTATCAACTTCGCCCTTGAAACAGTCGGCCTTAAGGAAATTCAACTGCGTGATTCACGAAAAGTCTAGAATTCAGGTGTAATTCCCGAGTTGTGAAACACGTTCTACAAAATAGCTGCATTTTATGAGAAAAAACTAGAGTTTTCGCGACTTTACATTTTTTTAATATTGCGACAAAACAAGCAAGTGAACATACTTATAAATAATGCGCCCATCCGACTACTGACCTTTGTTAAATCTTCGGCCCATTGAACTATTATTCCGTTTCGACCGGATTGTAACCCAGGGGTGCCATTTAACGATGATGCCAAGAGTGTTGGTTCTCCAAATGGACTATCATAAGTGTCTTCCGACGCCAAAAGTTTCCTCTCAAGATTCCTTTTACTTGAGAAAGTTAAGGACCAATCTTTTCGGGGTCTATTCAGCCAATGAGGATATTATGAACTGTTTTTTTTACGATGAATCCATTGGCGGAAGTGGTCCTAATGAAGTGATATCTTTACTTAACTACGTATTGGAGACACTAATAGAAAGGTACGGGACATTTCATCATTTAATACTATGGGCAGACAACTCGCCAGCACAGTTTAAACACTGCTTTTTATTTTTTTACTTGGACACCCTTGTCCAGAATGGAAGGTTTCTTCGAGTAGATCTGAAATTTTTGTTGGAAGGGCATTCCTTTTCAATATGTGATAGAAGATTCGGGTGTATTCAGCAATTCTTTAACACTCAGGAAAAAATCGAAACTCCTCAAGAATGGGCAATTTCTCTACGAAATAGCCATTTACGTAACGTCAGAAGCCATTGGGTAAGCCTTCATCAGATAATGAACTATAAATCGTACTTAAAGAAGAAATACATTGCTAGAAGCGAGGACATTAAAGGAGAAAAATTCGGAGTGGGAAAAATTGCGTTTATGAATTTTGGCTATGGTGAGATACCAGATCAAGAAGGAAACTTAACGCTTACCAGGCACAATGAAACCGCCTTTATCAGGTTTACAATGGATACAGTGGAAAAGCCAACAATTGTCTCTTTTGTAAAGAAGAAACAATGTGAGGAATTGAATCCAGCGAATCTAGTTCCTGTGAGACAAGATTGCAGACCTGTTCGCGAAAATGTGAGACCAAATTGTATGACACTCGCCCAGAAATATTTATCTGAAAGGGCTTTACGGTTCTTCACTGCATTGGCAGTTGCTCCCGCTGATCAGGACAGTCATGATGCTGACTAGTAATGAATAACCACTACTTGTGTACATAGTGATAATACCAATTACAATATTGTATAACTGTTATACCCTAATTACGATACCGTTGGTTTTATCGGATTGAGAGACAATAATTAGGTTCATGAACATTTTATTCACTGTATCCGTTTGGTAGTGTTCACAACTCGATGTACCACAGTTCGACTGAGTAAACACTTGTAACTGCACCCTGAGACCTTTTTAAAAGGCAAACGTTGAACTAAAGGCGACTGATAATCGCACGAGCGCCCCGCTGCGGTAAAGGCTTAAGCGTGCCGTCCTCACGATCAGTTTGCTTTGGCTGTGTATACTCAATTTGATTTAACTAGAAAGGAATGAGAAACTATTGCGTTTATAAAGTTCTCTGTTAGCAACGACTTGTAAGGTGCATTGGCCAATATGCAACCGCAATTTATGTACAGCTGATGAAAGAAAGGATGCTATGTTTCCAAGCTAAATTATAGGTGTCCACTTTATCAAACATATTCCCTTAGCCAAATAGCAATCAGTAAGAAACTAAGGGAAACCTTATAGTTAAGGGTAAATAACAGAAACATGAAGCAAAAACATCAGGACATAGGAAGCTATAGCAACGACGTCCGGCCACGGCAACGAGTAAGTCAAAAAAGCTATAGGTTTATTAAGAAAAGCAAGTCTGCCCGTGCATCTACTTCTTTGCTGTCACTGCCCGCACAACTACGATACGTTTTATGGAGAGAATTAGAATTAACACCGCAAGATTTAAAAAAAACGCCTATTCGTTTTAAAATTGACGTTTTCGCTGCTGTTGCCGCCGTCGATGCCAAAGCTCCCTAATCGTCGACCTCCCATGAAAAGGAATTTTTTTTAGACGTGAGTATACTTTAGCTTCAAAGTAAAGTAACACCCATCAGGCTAAATTAAATGTCCTAAGCCATAAACCTTTTACCGCAATCTCTGTCAGCAGGGAGTTTTAGCAAGGTCCACGGCGACGGCAAAACGAGAACGTCAAAACAGCAATAAGTTTATTAAACAAAACATCACGTTTACACGTGCAGATCACTTTTTTGCACATTTCTTTGCCATTGCTGCACGACTACGAGCCTAATTTCACGTTTTATGGAGGACGTAAACAAGCGATAGGGAAATTTTCTTTGTCTTTCTAAACTTGAGTGCAGTCCTTAAGAAATCAACTCCAGGGAAATTTGCCTACACTAGACATTTTCAGTGAATTGGAATTAACGCGATAAAATTTGAAAAACGCAAATTCATTTTAAAAGTGACGTTTTCGTTGCTGTAGCCGTCGTCGATGCTAAAACTCATTTCGAGCGCGCAAAGCTAGCTCGTAAAATCACTCGCGCACAATAAAACAAAACTTTACTTTTGGTCCGTAATCAAATTGCATGCATGACTGAAATGTAGCGCAAAGCAGATATTTCTGAGAACATTTTACTGAATAACAAATGTCAACATAAAAATCAATTTTTGGCATCGATAGACAAAAAAAGGTAAAGGCAATTATTGCCTGTTTGGTAATGCCGGTTAGCCCAAATTGACAAAAAAGGGGGATGAAACAAGTACCGTATGTATTGTAATAACGTCACGATAAATTGTAAATTTAGTAATAAGGGCAATAGATGGACTAAGTAGAATCCAATTCGGTCTGTAATGATGCGCGTGATCAACAAAAAATCGGAGGACCGCGCAGCGGGAGTGATTACTTAAATCTCGATTATGATTACAGACTGTATTGGGTTGCATGAACGTTTGTTACAACTTAATCATATATAACTATAACAAAATGTGTGATATTTTAGGATTTTTCAAAATTAAAACGCAAGAACTTCCGAGATTTTTTTGCTAGCGGTGAGAAAAAAAGCATTTGAGTGCGCAATTGCAATGGTGCGTGATGTCCAATTAGTAGGCATAACGCGTATTGGCCTATAAGTGGTGAAATCAGCACAGTTGATAGCCAATCAGATTTGAGAATTTTACTATAGTTATGATTAAGAAAAAATGGAAAGAATAAAGAAGAAAAAGAAACGGTAAAAGCTAGGGTGGAAGAGTTTGACTGTTTGTATGATATTCCCAATCTGCGTCGCCGTAATTCCAGAGGAATTCCACAGATTGTGGAATATCATGCAAAGCAACGAAAAACACTCTTGCTCGCGATGATGTATCATCAACATAGGGCTTTAAATTTGCGTTTTGCCTTGAATGGTTGATAGTTGCCGCCAAGTTTAGTTCGGCATGAATATCACCATAGTAAGGATCAATTCTGAAAGTAAATAATAAATAACGTTTTAGTGTGTACAACTTAACACAAACATTAAGAATATCCCACATATATTCATAACATACTGGGTAACTGTTGGTTCTCGCGAGTAAGTTGAAACAGAAAGATAGTTCAAAGAAATCCAAAGGCGACAAGTCAAGTCAAAACAACGGTTACACGTGTTTATATAACGTCGTCTTGGAGGTAGTAAAAGTATTTGCAAAAATGCGCTTAAGCCAGTAACTTACGCGATACTTTGGCCGCGGTGATCTATGACCATGAGGGTACATGTCTTTCCTACTCTTGCGTACTCCGCCTCGCGTTTCGTTGCCTCAGTCATCGATATAAGCTCCCCCGTGTACTCTGCCACCACCTGTCCTCTTTCCACGTCTTGTTTGGCGAAGGCGCATTTTCCCGCGCCTCGCGGGTCACTTGGAACGTCGTGCACCTGTGCAAGAAAAGTGCGAATACTGATCAGCTAGTAACATTTCATTAAACCAGAAGAAAAGATATTCAACAGGAAAGGAACGAAAGAGCCTCAAGTAAACACTCACCTCGATTGGAGGAACTGGTGGAGGATGCCTGGCCATGAATACGGAGATGTTTCTTAACATCTGTTCACCTCCAAATTCATGGCCAAGCATACGACGGGCGCGGTGGAGTTTAATATTGAAGTATCCTCTGGTGTTGTTTTGTACGCCGTACGTGACATTTCCATTGTTTGAGAATGAAAAGGTGGAAATTTCCTTTTTTAGTTGCTGTTAACATAAAAATAAACGATTTTAGATCATTTCACCTTCAATGCCTTGAGATGTTTTCTTTTTCAACTTTTGAACTTACTCGATTAAAAGCACTTCTCTTCATTAGGAACTTTGTTTGGCCGTGAACACTATCGTCGTCGGTCCAAATTGAAACTGCCGTTTCATAGGCGGAAAAAAGCTCCGATGTGGAAACAAAGTTTCCTTCCTCTGTAGTGACACATTGATTTAAAAATTTTGACAAAAGAGGACATTTTGCCGCTCTTTTGTGCCGCAGCATCACCCGTCTAACATTCGCGTAGGACATGTTGAATAACGTTGTGGCAACTGGATAAGGATGTAAGAGCTATTTTCCCACAGGGTAAAATTAGAGAAAGTATAGAAGTGTGGCAGAGTGTGGGAATGCTTATAAAAGCTGCAATTCTATTTGTGGAATGTGTCAATCTCGCTACTTCACTGAATGTCGATCTGGTGTTTGCAGGCAAGTTTTCAAAATATTTGTATTTGTTTTTCAGACTTTTATTATTTCATTAAAAAGAAAAATATATGAGACATACAGACGTTTCAATAGACCCCTTTAGCTCAATGTATTGATGATATGTTTTTGCTTTTCAAACGCCATGTGACTTGAAATATGTTATGATAATTTATGCGTAGATTTGCACATGATTATGCATAAATTTTGATACTTTGTCACATGACCTTCATTGCAACTGGAATATGAGCCCGCATTTCCAGGCAGGGTGGCTACATTTGCCGCGGGTGTGAAAAAAATATACAACTATTTTGAAAATTTGCCTGCAAACACCATCCGTGTATCAAAACACTTCGGATCTCTTCTCAGCCTTTGATTCTTTTATAACGGGATGAGAACCCGAGACCACAGGAGCCAGAAACAAATGAACTTGAAACGTTGAATCCAGGCTATCGATTGAAAGGAATCAATGTGACCTAAGTCCGCGTTTTATAAAAGAAGGCTATTAATTCTTTTCTGGATTTCTGGATTCAGGTAGGGAACATAAACTTTGAAGATATTGACACTGGGGCAAGATTTCCGTACTGTTCTGACAACACCTTACATTTATTGTGAATGCAGCAATTTCCTACTTTACGAAGTTCAGTATTGCATGAAGAGTCAAAACATCATGAAACATGAACGCATAATCATAAATAAGGTTTTTAATATTCTTGGATTGTAACCACGTGACAAGGCGACCAGGCTTGAAAACAATTCAATACATAAAAATGAAAATACAGTTGAGTTCCCAGAGGACAGAAATGCATTTGTTTTTATCATCCAACATGGCCGCCGTGATGTCAGGTGCATTAAAACCAATAATAGGACTGTTTGGTGATCTTGCTTACTCAAAGAACATAACACTTGTTTACTGACCTTGTTTATAGAAAACAAACTGTGTCGCTTTTAACACCATACAGAGAAAATACAATTTCATTCTCTTTTGCCAGGAGGTCATGATTATTTAGGACTTACAGTTATAGATTTTCTTATTACTGTTTAATTACTCTTAAAAAGGAAAATCCTGGCATAGAAAAACACATAAGCTCAAGCCCTTTCAAAGAGCTTCGTACCTTAAGACTTCAGGTTTTATAGAAACAAACTTTTCTTGCTGTACGATAACAAAACCAATCCAAAAAATTTGTAAACAACTTGTCTTTCTTACCAAATACTTGAAATTGATTGGTCCAATAACATTTGAATTCACAAACGCTTACTGTCATATTTTATATTTTATTGTTTATGTAACTGACATGTACCATCAAGTCAGCTTTACAATGCAGAAGGTGTCAATATACCAGTTATTCTAAAAAGACGATTCATCGGCCAAGGTAATGTAACTTTATTGCGCACTAGATAAGTGTATAGTGATAATTTTTCTTCATATGGCCCAAAACCCAACAATGAGTCCATTAAAGTACAGCAACCTTTACAGAACTCTATTAAACCGTGAAATTCGGAGACATATCACCATTATCAAATACAAATGAAACATATACTGTAAAATAATGATTAATAATATTTTTGCATTTGATAATAAAGACGTTATCTTTTAAAAAATCTTTCATTATCACACTTTGCCAAAACAGAGCTATCATCTGGTATCCATTGTGTGGTTCCGAAAATTTTCCATACTTCCCCCACGAAAAGGATTATTTCTTAGACCTCCCCCCCAACCTCTCTGGAAATTACAGTCAAGCTTCATACATTTACTTAAATTTTGCGGCCTTTATGAGAACCCCAACCCGCCAACAATTTCCAAACCCTTCTATAAAGGGAGTATGAATATATTCTAGAACTACACATTTGGGGTAGCCTGGTTAAATTCCAGGGGGGTGGGGTTGTTGTAAGACAAGACAAGACAAGACAATGCTTTATTTAAAGTCTCATACAGTCCTATGTACATCGACTTTATCCAACTAATTTAAAATCATAGCACAAGCTGCACACTAGTGAAACTATAATCAATGTTAATCTAAAGAACTAATGATCTTCTTTTCTCACAGCAGTCGACTACTTTTTTTGCAATTAACTTTTGCACTGGTTTGTTCTTGCTCGGATGGTTGTTAAGACTACGCTTTGTGCTAGAGTGCAGATTCGCTGGGTTTTTGTAGCTGGGCTTACCCCTGTCTTTCAAAGCTCAATGTCTCCCTCAAATTAAGGGGGGGTTGTGTCTGGCTGGGTGTCATGTTGTTGCACAGACACAGGGCTATCATCTGGTATGCATTTGGGGTAGCCTGGTTAAATTCCAGGGGGGTGGGGTTGTTGTAAAGACTATGCTTTGTGCTAGAGTGCAGATTCGCTGGGTTTTTGTAGCTGGGCTTACCCCTGTCTTTCAAAGCTCAATGTCTCCCTCAAATTAAGGGGGGGTTGTGTCTGGCTGGGTGTCATGTTGTTGCACAGACACAGGGCTATCATCTGGTATGCATTTGGGGTAGCCTGGTTAAATTCCAGGGGGGTGGGGTTGTTGTAAAGACTATGCTTTGTGCTAGAGTGCAGATTCGCTGGGTTTTTGTAGCTGGGCTTACCCCTGTCTTTCAAAGCTCAATGTCTCCCTCAAATTAAGGGGGGGTTGTGTCTGGCTGGGTGTCATGTTGTTGCACAGACACAGGGCTATCATCTGGTATGCATTTGGGGTAGCCTGGTTAAATTCCAGGGGGGTGGGGTTGTTGTAAAGACTATGCTTTGTGCTAGAGTGCAGATTCGCTGGGTTTTTGTAGCTGGGCTTACCCCTGTCTTTCAAAGCTCAATGTCTCCCTCAAATTAAGGGGGGGTTGTGTCTGGCTGGGTGTCATGTTGTTGCACAGACACAGGGCTATCATCTGGTATGCATTTGGGGTAGCCTGGTTAAATTCCAGGGGGGTGGGGTTGTTGTAAAGACTATGCTTTGTGCTAGAGTGCAGATTCGCTGGGTTTTTGTAGCTGGGCTTACCCCTGTCTTTCAAAGCTCAATGTCTCCCTCAAATTAAGGGGGGGTTGTGTCTGGCTGGGTGTCATGTTGTTGCACAGACACAGGGCTATCATCTGGTATGCATTTGGGGTAGCCTGGTTAAGTTCCAGGGGGGTGGGGTTGTTGTAAAGACTATGCTTTGTGCTAGAGTGCAGATTCGCTGGGTTTTTGTAGCTGGGCTTACCCCTGTCTTTCAAAGCTCAATGTCTCCCTCAAATTAAGGGGGAGTTGTGTCTGGCTGGGTGTCATGTTGTTGCACAGACACAGGGCTATCATCTGGTATGCATTTGGGGTAGCCTGGTTAAGTTCCAGGGGGGTGGGGTTGTTGTAAAGACTATGCTTTGTGCTAGAGTGCAGATTCGCTGGGTTTTTGTAGCTGGGCTTACCCCTGTCTTTCAAAGCTCAATGTCTCCCTCAAATTAAGGGGGGGTTGTGTCTGGCTGGGTGTCATGTTGTTGCACAGACACAGGGCTATCATCTGGTATGCATTTGGGGTAGCCTGGTTAAATTCCAGGGGGGTGGGGTTGTTGTAAAGACTATGCTTTGTGCTAGAGTGCAGATTCGCTGGGTTTTTGTAGCTGGGCTTACCCCTGTCTTTCAAAGCTCAATGTCTCCCTCAAATTAAGGGGGGGTTGTGTCTGGCTGGGTGTCATGTTGTTGCACAGACACAGGGCTATCATCTGGTATGCATTTGGGGTAGCCTGGTTAAATTCCAGGGGGGTGGGGTTGTTGTAAAGACTATGCTTTGTGCTAGAGTGCAGATTCGCTGGGTTTTTGTAGCTGGGCTTACCCCTGTCTTTCAAAGCTCAATGTCTCCCTCAAATTAAGGGGGGGTTGTGTCTGGCTGGGTGTCATGTTGTTGCACAGACACAGGGCTATCATCTGGTATGCATTTGGGGTAGCCTGGTTAAATTCCAGGGGGGTGGGGTTGTTGTAAAGACTATGCTTTGTGCTAGAGTGCAGATTCGCTGGGTTTTTGTAGCTGGGCTTACCCCTGTCTTTCAAAGCTCAATGTCTCCCTCAAATTAAGGGGGGGTTGTGTCTGGCTGGGTGTCATGTTGTTGCACAGACACAGGGCTATCATCTGGTATGCATTTGGGGTAGCCTGGTTAAATTCCAGGGGGGTGGGGTTGTTGTGAAGACTATGCTTTGTGCTAGAGGGCGGATTCGCTGAGTTTTTGTACCGGGGCTACCCCTGTCTTTCAAAGGTCAATGTCTCACTCAAATTAAGGGTGGGTTGTGTCTGGCTGGGTGCCATGTTGTTGCACAGACACGGGGCTATCGTCTGGTATGCATTTGGGGTAGCCTGGTTAAATTCCAGGGAAGTGGGGTTGTTGTAAAGTTTGATGTGTTTTTGCACTCTTATGCAGTTTGTTTGTGCTGTTTGCATGCAAGCAATGACCCACCCTGTTGATAATGTTCCTAGTCAGCAAGCAGTTGAACTGCTGGTTTTAGGACTTGGTATTGTTGAGCAGTGTTGGCTTAGATTGTTTCAGTGGGAGACCAGCTTCAATTAAAAATGGGGTGAACTGGGGAATTGGCTTTGCAATCGGTGACACCGACACTAAAAATTGCTTCTTAAAATGCCTTATTTTCCAGATTAATGAGGAAAACTTCACTTTTGTTACTTTCAAGACAGATGATTCTATCAAATGGAAGCTCATGTATTCAATAATTTCTTTTTGAGGTGAGATTTTACTTTTCAAGTAACAAGGGCCATCAAATTAACAATCAGTGTGAGAGACTGACATTTTTTAGTAGCCCGGTTTTCAAAAAACCAGGTATATATCTCCAGGGATTCACCATCCAAATACCTCTTTCACTGTAAAAAATAAAAATGTTAGTAGGAATTGACAGTTAAGATGCAGAAAGGTCAATAATTGGAGATATCTACCTGGAGTTTTGAAAACCGGGTTGCCTGAAATCTTAAGTCAAGTCCAGCACATTGCAGGCAATCTTTTAAAACTTAATTTGCTTAAAGCCCTGATACTTTTAGTGTAAAAATAACAATCTCGCTCTTCAGGACTAACCACCCTCACCTCTTAACCATGGGCTTCAAATAACTTCCTGCAAGTGACAGAAATCAGTGCAAATTCCAGAAAATTTGCACGAGGGGGGCAACAGTCCGTCCCGTAGGGACGGGCTGTTGCCCCCGTTGGCCCAGATAATATTTTTTGAGGGGGGCTTCCGTCAAACTAAGTGTCATGTTGTTGCACAGACACAGGGCTATCATCTGGTATGCATTTGGGGTAGCCTGGTTAAATTCCAGGGGGGTGGGGTTGTTGTAAAGACTATGCTTTGTGCTAGAGTGCAGATTCGCTGGGTTTTTGTAGCTGGGCTTACCCCTGTCTTTCAAAGCTCAATGTCTCCCTCAAATTAAGGGGGGGTTGTGTCTGGCTGGGTGTCATGTTGTTGCACAGACACAGGGCTATCATCTGGTATGCATTTGGGGTAGCCTGGTTAAATTCCAGGGGGGTGGGGTTGTTGTAAAGACTATGCTTTGTGCTAGAGTGCAGATTCGCTGGGTTTTTGTAGCTGGGCTTACCCCTGTCTTTCAAAGCTCAATGTCTCCCTCAAATTAAGGGGGGGTTGTGTCTGGCTGGGTGTCATGTTGTTGCACAGACACAGGGCTATCATCTGGTATGCATTTGGGGTAGCCTGGTTAAATTCCAGGGGGGTGGGGTTGTTGTAAAGACTATGCTTTGTGCTAGAGTGCAGATTCGCTGGGTTTTTGTAGCTGGGCTTACCCCTGTCTTTCAAAGCTCAATGTCTCCCTCAAATTAAGGGGGGGTTGTGTCTGGCTGGGTGTCATGTTGTTGCACAGACACAGGGCTATCATCTGGTATGCATTTGGGGTAGCCTGGTTAAATTCCAGGGGGGTGGGGTTGTTGTGAAGACTATGCTTTGTGCTAGAGGGCGGATTCGCTGAGTTTTTGTACCGGGGCTACCCCTGTCTTTCAAAGGTCAATGTCTCACTCAAATTAAGGGTGGGTTGTGTCTGGCTGGGTGCCATGTTGTTGCACAGACACGGGGCTATCGTCTGGTATGCATTTGGGGTAGCCTGGTTAAATTCCAGGGAAGTGGGGTTGTTGTAAAGTTTGATGTGTTTTTGCACTCTTATGCAGTTTGTTTGTGCTGTTTGCATGCAAGCAATGACCCACCCTGTTGATAATGTTCCTAGTCAGCAAGCAGTTGAACTGCTGGTTTTAGGACTTGGTATTGTTGAGCAGTGTTGGCTTAGATTGTTTCAGTGGGAGACCAGCTTCAATTAAAAATGGGGTGAACTGGGGAATTGGCTTTGCAATCGGTGACACCGACACTAAAAATTGCTTCTTAAAATGCCTTATTTTCCAGATTAATGAGGAAAACTTCACTTTTGTTACTTTCAAGACAGATGATTCTATCAAATGGAAGCTCATGTATTCAATAATTTCTTTTTGAGGTGAGATTTTACTTTTCAAGTAACAAGGGCCATCAAATTAACAATCAGTGTGAGAGACTGACATTTTTTAGTAGCCCGGTTTTCAAAAAACCAGGTATATATCTCCAGGGATTCACCATCCAAATACCTCTTTCACTGTAAAAAATAAAAATGTTAGTAGGAATTGACAGTTAAGATGCAGAAAGGTCAATAATTGGAGATATCTACCTGGAGTTTTGAAAACCGGGTTGCCTGAAATCTTAAGTCAAGTCCAGCACATTGCAGGCAATCTTTTAAAACTTAATTTGCTTAAAGCCCTGATACTTTTAGTGTAAAAATAACAATCTCGCTCTTCAGGACTAACCACCCTCACCTCTTAACCATGGGCTTCAAATAACTTCCTGCAAGTGACAGAAATCAGTGCAAATTCCAGAAAATTTGCACGAGGGGGGCAACAGTCCGTCCCGTAGGGACGGGCTGTTGCCCCCGTTGGCCCAGATAATATTTTTTGAGGGGGGCTTCCGTCAAACTAAGTGTCATGTTGTTGCACAGACACAGGGCTATCATCTGGTATGCATTTGGGGTAGCCTGGTTAAATTCCAGGGGGGTGGGGTTGTTGTAAAGACTATGCTTTGTGCTAGAGTGCAGATTCGCTGGGTTTTTGTAGCTGGGCTTACCCCTGTCTTTCAAAGCTCAATGTCTCCCTCAAATTAAGGGGGGGTTGTGTCTGGCTGGGTGTCATGTTGTTGCACAGACACAGGGCTATCATCTGGTATGCATTTGGGGTAGCCTGGTTAAATTCCAGGGGGGTGGGGTTGTTGTAAAGACTATGCTTTGTGCTAGAGTGCAGATTCGCTGGGTTTTTGTAGCTGGGCTTACCCCTGTCTTTCAAAGCTCAATGTCTCCCTCAAATTAAGGGGGGGTTGTGTCTGGCTGGGTGTCATGTTGTTGCACAGACACAGGGCTATCATCTGGTATGCATTTGGGGTAGCCTGGTTAAATTCCAGGGGGGTGGGGTTGTTGTAAAGACTATGCTTTGTGCTAGAGTGCAGATTCGCTGGGTTTTTGTAGCTGGGCTTACCCCTGTCTTTCAAAGCTCAATGTCTCCCTCAAATTAAGGGGGGGTTGTGTCTGGCTGGGTGTCATGTTGTTGCACAGACACAGGGCTATCATCTGGTATGCATTTGGGGTAGCCTGGTTAAATTCCAGGGGGGTGGGGTTGTTGTAAAGACTATGCTTTGTGCTAGAGTGCAGATTCGCTGGGTTTTTGTAGCTGGGCTTACCCCTGTCTTTCAAAGCTCAATGTCTCCCTCAAATTAAGGGGGGATGTGTCTGGCTGGGTGTCATGTTGTTGCACAGACACAGGGCTATCATCTGGTATGCATTTGGGGTAGCCTGGTTAAATTCCAGGGGGGTGGGGTTGTTGTAAAGACTATGCTTTGTGCTAGAGTGCAGATTCGCTGGGTTTTTGTAGCTGGGCTTACCCCTGTCTTTCAAAGCTCAATGTCTCCCTCAAATTAAGGGGGGGTTGTGTCTGGCTGGGTGTCATGTTGTTCCACAGACACAGGGCTATCATCTGGTATGCATTTGGGGTAGCCTGGTTAAGTTCCAGGGGGGTGGGGTTGTTGTAAAGACTATGCTTTGTGCTAGAGTGCAGATTCGCTGGGTTTTTGTAGCTGGGCTTACCCCTGTCTTTCAAAGCTCAATGTCTCCCTCAAATTAAGGGGGAGTTGTGTCTGGCTGGGTGTCATGTTGTTGCACAGACACAGGGCTATCATCTGGTATGCATTTGGGGTAGCCTGGTTAAGTTCCAGGGGGGTGGGGTTGTTGTAAAGACTATGCTTTGTGCTAGAGTGCAGATTCGCTGGGTTTTTGTAGCTGGGCTTACCCCTGTCTTTCAAAGCTCAATGTCTCCCTCAAATTAAGGGGGGGTTGTGTCTGGCTGGGTGTCATGTTGTTGCACAGACACAGGGCTATCATCTGGTATGCATTTGGGGTAGCCTGGTTAAATTCCAGGGGGGTGGGGTTGTTGTAAAGACTATGCTTTGTGCTAGAGTGCAGATTCGCTGGGTTTTTGTAGCTGGGCTTACCCCTGTCTTTCAAAGCTCAATGTCTCCCTCAAATTAAGGGGGGGTTGTGTCTGGCTGGGTGTCATGTTGTTGCACAGACACAGGGCTATCATCTGGTATGCATTTGGGGTAGCCTGGTTAAATTCCAGGGGGGTGGGGTTGTTGTAAAGACTATGCTTTGTGCTAGAGTGCAGATTCGCTGGGTTTTTGTAGCTGGGCTTACCCCTGTCTTTCAAAGCTCAATGTCTCCCTCAAATTAAGGGGGGGTTGTGTCTGGCTGGGTGTCATGTTGTTGCACAGACACAGGGCTATCATCTGGTATGCATTTGGGGTAGCCTGGTTAAATTCCAGGGGGGTGGGGTTGTTGTAAAGACTATGCTTTGTGCTAGAGTGCAGATTCGCTGGGTTTTTGTAGCTGGGCTTACCCCTGTCTTTCAAAGCTCAATGTCTCCCTCAAATTAAGGGGGGGTTGTGTCTGGCTGGGTGTCATGTTGTTGCACAGACACAGGGCTATCATCTGGTATGCATTTGGGGTAGCCTGGTTAAATTCCAGGGGGGTGGGGTTGTTGTGAAGACTATGCTTTGTGCTAGAGGGCGGATTCGCTGAGTTTTTGTACCGGGGCTACCCCTGTCTTTCAAAGGTCAATGTCTCACTCAAATTAAGGGTGGGTTGTGTCTGGCTGGGTGCCATGTTGTTGCACAGACACGGGGCTATCGTCTGGTATGCATTTGGGGTAGCCTGGTTAAATTCCAGGGAAGTGGGGTTGTTGTAAAGTTTGATGTGTTTTTGCACTCTTATGCAGTTTGTTTGTGCTGTTTGCATGCAAGCAATGACCCACCCTGTTGATAATGTTCCTAGTCAGCAAGCAGTTGAACTGCTGGTTTTAGGACTTGGTATTGTTGAGCAGTGTTGGCTTAGATTGTTTCAGTGGGAGACCAGCTTCAATTAAAAATGGGGTGAACTGGGGAATTGGCTTTGCAATCGGTGACACCGACACTAAAAATTGCTTCTTAAAATGCCTTATTTTCCAGATTAATGAGGAAAACTTCACTTTTGTTACTTTCAAGACAGATGATTCTATCAAATGGAAGCTCATGTATTCAATAATTTCTTTTTGAGGTGAGATTTTACTTTTCAAGTAACAAGGGCCATCAAATTAACAATCAGTGTGAGAGACTGACATTTTTTAGTAGCCCGGTTTTCAAAAAACCAGGTATATATCTCCAGGGATTCACCATCCAAATACCTCTTTCACTGTAAAAAATAAAAATGTTAGTAGGAATTGACAGTTAAGATGCAGAAAGGTCAATAATTGGAGATATCTACCTGGAGTTTTGAAAACCGGGTTGCCTGAAATCTTAAGTCAAGTCCAGCACATTGCAGGCAATCTTTTAAAACTTAATTTGCTTAAAGCCCTGATACTTTTAGTGTAAAAATAACAATCTCGCTCTTCAGGACTAACCACCCTCACCTCTTAACCATGGGCTTCAAATAACTTCCTGCAAGTGACAGAAATCAGTGCAAATTCCAGAAAATTTGCACGAGGGGGGCAACAGTCCGTCCCGTAGGGACGGGCTGTTGCCCCCGTTGGCCCAGATAATATTTTTTGAGGGGGGCTTCCGTCAAACTAAGTGTCATGTTGTTGCACAGACACAGGGCTATCATCTGGTATGCATTTGGGGTAGCCTGGTTAAATTCCAGGGGGGTGGGGTTGTTGTAAAGACTATGCTTTGTGCTAGAGTGCAGATTCGCTGGGTTTTTGTAGCTGGGCTTACCCCTGTCTTTCAAAGCTCAATGTCTCCCTCAAATTAAGGGGGGGTTGTGTCTGGCTGGGTGTCATGTTGTTGCACAGACACAGGGCTATCATCTGGTATGCATTTGGGGTAGCCTGGTTAAATTCCAGGGGGGTGGGGTTGTTGTAAAGACTATGCTTTGTGCTAGAGTGCAGATTCGCTGGGTTTTTGTAGCTGGGCTTACCCCTGTCTTTCAAAGCTCAATGTCTCCCTCAAATTAAGGGGGGGTTGTGTCTGGCTGGGTGTCATGTTGTTGCACAGACACAGGGCTATCATCTGGTATGCATTTGGGGTAGCCTGGTTAAATTCCAGGGGGGTGGGGTTGTTGTAAAGACTATGCTTTGTGCTAGAGGGCGGATTCGCTGAGTTTTTGTACCGGGGCTACCCCTGTCTTTCAAAGGTCAATGTCTCACTCAAATTAAGGGTGGGTTGTGTCTGGCTGGGTGCCATGTTGTTGCACAGACACGGGGCTATCGTCTGGTATGCATTTGGGGTAGCCTGGTTAAATTCCAGGGAAGTGGGGTTGTTGTAAAGTTTGATGTGTTTTTGCACTCTTATGCAGTTTGTTTGTGCTGTTTGCATGCAAGCAATGACCCACCCTGTTGATAATGTTCCTAGTCAGCAAGCAGTTGAACTGCTGGTTTTAGGACTTGGTATTGTTGAGCAGTGTTGGCTTAGATTGTTTCAGTGGGAGACCAGCTTCAATTAAAAATGGGGTGAACTGGGGAATTGGCTTTGCAATCGGTGACACCGACACTAAAAATTGCTTCTTAAAATGCCTTATTTTCCAGATTAATGAGGAAAACTTCACTTTTGTTACTTTCAAGACAGATGATTCTATCAAATGGAAGCTCATGTATTCAATAATTTCTTTTTGAGGTGAGATTTTACTTTTCAAGTAACAAGGGCCATCAAATTAACAATCAGTGTGAGAGACTGACATTTTTTAGTAGCCCGGTTTTCAAAAAACCAGGTATATATCTCCAGGGATTCACCATCCAAATACCTCTTTCACTGTAAAAAATAAAAATGTTAGTAGGAATTGACAGTTAAGATGCAGAAAGGTCAATAATTGGAGATAATATCTCCAGGGATTCACCATCCAAATACCTCTTTCACTGTAAAAAATAAAAATGTTAGTAGGAATTGACAGTTAAGATGCAGAAAGGTCAATAATTGGAGATATCTACCTGTAGTTTTGAAAACCGGGTTGCCTGAAATCTTAAGTCAAGTCCAGCACATTGCAGGCAATCTTTTAAAACTTAATTTGCTTAAAGCCCTGATACTTTTAGTGTAAAAATAACAATCTCGCTCTTCAGGACTAACCACCCTCACCTCTTAACCATGGGCTTCAAATAACTTCCTGGAAGTGACAGAAATCAGTGCAAATTCCAGAAAATTTGCACGAGGGGGGCAACAGTCCGTCCCGTAGGGACGGGCTGTTGCCCCCGTTGGCCCAGATAATATTTTTTGAGGGGGGCTTCCGTCAAACTAAGTGTCATGTTGTTGCACAGACACAGGGCTATCATCTGGTATGCATTTGGGGTAGCCTGGTTAAATTCCAGGGGGGTGGGGTTGTTGTAAAGACTATGCTTTGTGCTAGAGTGCAGATTCGCTGGGTTTTTGTAGCTGGGCTTACCCCTGTCTTTCAAAGCTCAATGTCTCCCTCAAATTAAGGGGGGGTTGTGTCTGGCTGGGTGTCATGTTGTTGCACAGACACAGGGCTATCATCTGGTATGCATTTGGGGTAGCCTGGTTAAATTCCAGGGGGGTGGGGTTGTTGTAAAGACTATGCTTTGTGCTAGAGTGCAGATTCGCTGGGTTTTTGTAGCTGGGCTTACCCCTGTCTTTCAAAGCTCAATGTCTCCCTCAAATTAAGGGGGGGTTGTGTCTGGCTGGGTGTCATGTTGTTGCACAGACACAGGGCTATCATCTGGTATGCATTTGGGGTAGCCTGGTTAAATTCCAGGGGGGTGGGGTTGTTGTAAAGACTATGCTTTGTGCTAGAGTGCAGATTCGCTGGGTTTTTGTAGCTGGGCTTACCCCTGTCTTTCAAAGCTCAATGTCTCCCTCAAATTAAGGGGGGGTTGTGTCTGGCTGGGTGTCATGTTGTTGCACAGACACAGGGCTATCATCTGGTATGCATTTGGGGTAGCCTGGTTAAATTCCAGGGGGGTGGGGTTGTTGTAAAGACTATGCTTTGTGCTAGAGTGCAGATTCGCTGGGTTTTTGTAGCTGGGCTTACCCCTGTCTTTCAAAGCTCAATGTCTCCCTTAAATTAAGGGGGGATGTGTCTGGCTGGGTGTCATGTTGTTGCACAGACACAGGGCTATCATCTGGTATGCATTTGGGGTAGCCTGGTTAAATTCCAGGGGGGTGGGGTTGTTGTAAAGACTATGCTTTGTGCTAGAGTGCAGATTCGCTGGGTTTTTGTAGCTGGGCTTACCCCTGTCTTTCAAAGCTCAATGTCTCCCTCAAATTAAGGGGGGGTTGTGTCTGGCTGGGTGTCATGTTGTTCCACAGACACAGGGCTATCATCTGGTATGCATTTGGGGTAGCCTGGTTAAGTTCCAGGGGGGTGGGGTTGTTGTAAAGACTATGCTTTGTGCTAGAGTGCAGATTCGCTGGGTTTTTGTAGCTGGGCTTACCCCTGTCTTTCAAAGCTCAATGTCTCCCTCAAATTAAGGGGGAGTTGTGTCTGGCTGGGTGTCATGTTGTTGCACAGACACAGGGCTATCATCTGGTATGCATTTGGGGTAGCCTGGTTAAGTTCCAGGGGGGTGGGGTTGTTGTAAAGACTATGCTTTGTGCTAGAGTGCAGATTCGCTGGGTTTTTGTAGCTGGGCTTACCCCTGTCTTTCAAAGCTCAATGTCTCCCTCAAATTAAGGGGGGGTTGTGTCTGGCTGGGTGTCATGTTGTTGCACAGACACAGGGCTATCATCTGGTATGCATTTGGGGTAGCCTGGTTAAATTCCAGGGGGGTGGGGTTGTTGTAAAGACTATGCTTTGTGCTAGAGTGCAGATTCGCTGGGTTTTTGTAGCTGGGCTTACCCCTGTCTTTCAAAGCTCAATGTCTCCCTCAAATTAAGGGGGGGTTGTGTCTGGCTGGGTGTCATGTTGTTGCACAGACACAGGGCTATCATCTGGTATGCATTTGGGGTAGCCTGGTTAAATTCCAGGGGGGTGGGGTTGTTGTAAAGACTATGCTTTGTGCTAGAGTGCAGATTCGCTGGGTTTTTGTAGCTGGGCTTACCCCTGTCTTTCAAAGCTCAATGTCTCCCTCAAATTAAGGGGGGGTTGTGTCTGGCTGGGTGTCATGTTGTTGCACAGACACAGGGCTATCATCTGGTATGCATTTGGGGTAGCCTGGTTAAATTCCAGGGGGGTGGGGTTGTTGTAAAGACTATGCTTTGTGCTAGAGTGCAGATTCGCTGGGTTTTTGTAGCTGGGCTTACCCCTGTCTTTCAAAGCTCAATGTCTCCCTCAAATTAAGGGGGGGTTGTGTCTGGCTGGGTGTCATGTTGTTGCACAGACACAGGGCTATCATCTGGTATGCATTTGGGGTAGCCTGGTTAAATTCCAGGGGGGTGGGGTTGTTGTGAAGACTATGCTTTGTGCTAGAGGGCGGATTCGCTGAGTTTTTGTACCGGGGCTACCCCTGTCTTTCAAAGGTCAATGTCTCACTCAAATTAAGGGTGGGTTGTGTCTGGCTGGGTGCCATGTTGTTGCACAGACACGGGGCTATCGTCTGGTATGCATTTGGGGTAGCCTGGTTAAATTCCAGGGAAGTGGGGTTGTTGTAAAGTTTGATGTGTTTTTGCACTCTTATGCAGTTTGTTTGTGCTGTTTGCATGCAAGCAATGACCCACCCTGTTGATAATGTTCCTAGTCAGCAAGCAGTTGAACTGCTGGTTTTAGGACTTGGTATTGTTGAGCAGTGTTGGCTTAGATTGTTTCAGTGGGAGACCAGCTTCAATTAAAAATGGGGTGAACTGGGGAATTGGCTTTGCAATCGGTGACACCGACACTAAAAATTGCTTCTTAAAATGCCTTATTTTCCAGATTAATGAGGAAAACTTCACTTTTGTTACTTTCAAGACAGATGATTCTATCAAATGGAAGCTCATGTATTCAATAATTTCTTTTTGAGGTGAGATTTTACTTTTCAAGTAACAAGGGCCATCAAATTAACAATCAGTGTGAGAGACTGACATTTTTTAGTAGCCCGGTTTTCAAAAAACCAGGTATATATCTCCAGGGATTCACCATCCAAATACCTCTTTCACTGTAAAAAATAAAAATGTTAGTAGGAATTGACAGTTAAGATGCAGAAAGGTCAATAATTGGAGATATCTACCTGGAGTTTTGAAAACCGGGTTGCCTGAAATCTTAAGTCAAGTCCAGCACATTGCAGGCAATCTTTTAAAACTTAATTTGCTTAAAGCCCTGATACTTTTAGTGTAAAAATAACAATCTCGCTCTTCAGGACTAACCACCCTCACCTCTTAACCATGGGCTTCAAATAACTTCCTGCAAGTGACAGAAATCAGTGCAAATTCCAGAAAATTTGCACGAGGGGGGCAACAGTCCGTCCCGTAGGGACGGGCTGTTGCCCCCGTTGGCCCAGATAATATTTTTTGAGGGGGGCTTCCGTCAAACTAAGTGTCATGTTGTTGCACAGACACAGGGCTATCATCTGGTATGCATTTGGGGTAGCCTGGTTAAATTCCAGGGGGGTGGGGTTGTTGTAAAGACTATGCTTTGTGCTAGAGGGCGGATTCGCTGAGTTTTTGTACCGGGGCTACCCCTGTCTTTCAAAGGTCAATGTCTCACTCAAATTAAGGGTGGGTTGTGTCTGGCTGGGTGTCATGTTGTTGCACAGACACAGGGCTATCATCTGGTATGCATTTGGGGTAGCCTGGTTAAATTCCAGGGGGGTGGGGTTGTTGTAAAGACTATGCTTTGTGCTAGAGTGCAGATTCGCTGGGTTTTTGTAGCTGGGCTTACCCCTGTCTTTCAAAGCTCAATGTCTCCCTCAAATTAAGGGGGGTTGTGTCTGGCTGGGTGTCATGTTGTTGCACAGACACAGGGCTATCATCTGGTATGCATTTGGGGTAGCCTGGTTAAATTCCAGGGGGGTGGGGTTGTTGTAAAGACTATGCTTTGTGCTAGAGTGCAGATTCGCTGGGTTTTTGTAGCTGGGCTTACCCCTGTCTTTCAAAGCTCAATGTCTCCCTCAAATTAAGGGGGGGTTGTGTCTGGCTGGGTGTCATGTTGTTCCACAGACACAGGGCTATCATCTGGTATGCATTTGGGGTAGCCTGGTTAAGTTCCAGGGGGGTGGGGTTGTTGTAAAGACTATGCTTTGTGCTAGAGTGCAGATTCGCTGGGTTTTTGTAGCTGGGCTTACCCCTGTCTTTCAAAGCTCAATGTCTCCCTCAAATTAAGGGGGAGTTGTGTCTGGCTGGGTGTCATGTTGTTGCACAGACACAGGGCTATCATCTGGTATGCATTTGGGGTAGCCTGGTTAAGTTCCAGGGGGGTGGGGTTGTTGTAAAGACTATGCTTTGTGCTAGAGTGCAGATTCGCTGGGTTTTTGTAGCTGGGCTTACCCCTGTCTTTCAAAGCTCAATGTCTCCCTCAAATTAAGGGGGGGTTGTGTCTGGCTGGGTGTCATGTTGTTGCACAGACACAGGGCTATCATCTGGTATGCATTTGGGGTAGCCTGGTTAAATTCCAGGGGGGTGGGGTTGTTGTAAAGACTATGCTTTGTGCTAGAGTGCAGATTCGCTGGGTTTTTGTAGCTGGGCTTACCCCTGTCTTTCAAAGCTCAATGTCTCCCTCAAATTAAGGGGGGGTTGTGTCTGGCTGGGTGTCATGTTGTTGCACAGACACAGGGCTATCATCTGGTATGCATTTGGGGTAGCCTGGTTAAATTCCAGGGGGGTGGGGTTGTTGTAAAGACTATGCTTTGTGCTAGAGTGCAGATTCGCTGGGTTTTTGTAGCTGGGCTTACCCCTGTCTTTCAAAGCTCAATGTCTCCCTCAAATTAAGGGGGGGTTGTGTCTGGCTGGGTGTCATGTTGTTCCACAGACACAGGGCTATCATCTGGTATGCATTTGGGGTAGCCTGGTTAAGTTCCAGGGGGGTGGGGTTGTTGTAAAGACTATGCTTTGTGCTAGAGTGCAGATTCGCTGGGTTTTTGTAGCTGGGCTTACCCCTGTCTTTCAAAGCTCAATGTCTCCCTCAAATTAAGGGGGAGTTGTGTCTGGCTGGGTGTCATGTTGTTGCACAGACACAGGGCTATCATCTGGTATGCATTTGGGGTAGCCTGGTTAAGTTCCAGGGGGGTGGGGTTGTTGTAAAGACTATGCTTTGTGCTAGAGTGCAGATTCGCTGGGTTTTTGTAGCTGGGCTTACCCCTGTCTTTCAAAGCTCAATGTCTCCCTCAAATTAAGGGGGGGTTGTGTCTGGCTGGGTGTCATGTTGTTGCACAGACACAGGGCTATCATCTGGTATGCATTTGGGGTAGCCTGGTTAAATTCCAGGGGGGTGGGGTTGTTGTAAAGACTATGCTTTGTGCTAGAGTGCAGATTCGCTGGGTTTTTGTAGCTGGGCTTACCCCTGTCTTTCAAAGCTCAATGTCTCCCTCAAATTAAGGGGGGGTTGTGTCTGGCTGGGTGTCATGTTGTTGCACAGACACAGGGCTATCATCTGGTATGCATTTGGGGTAGCCTGGTTAAATTCCAGGGGGGTGGGGTTGTTGTAAAGACTATGCTTTGTGCTAGAGTGCAGATTCGCTGGGTTTTTGTAGCTGGGCTTACCCCTGTCTTTCAAAGCTCAATGTCTCCCTCAAATTAAGGGGGGGTTGTGTCTGGCTGGGTGTCATGTTGTTGCACAGACACAGGGCTATCATCTGGTATGCATTTGGGGTAGCCTGGTTAAATTCCAGGGGGGTGGGGTTGTTGTAAAGACTATGCTTTGTGCTAGAGTGCAGATTCGCTGGGTTTTTGTAGCTGGGCTTACCCCTGTCTTTCAAAGCTCAATGTCTCCCTCAAATTAAGGGGGGGTTGTGTCTGGCTGGGTGTCATGTTGTTGCACAGACACAGGGCTATCATCTGGTATGCATTTGGGGTAGCCTGGTTAAATTCCAGGGGGGTGGGGTTGTTGTGAAGACTATGCTTTGTGCTAGAGGGCGGATTCGCTGAGTTTTTGTACCGGGGCTACCCCTGTCTTTCAAAGGTCAATGTCTCACTCAAATTAAGGGTGGGTTGTGTCTGGCTGGGTGCCATGTTGTTGCACAGACACGGGGCTATCGTCTGGTATGCATTTGGGGTAGCCTGGTTAAATTCCAGGGAAGTGGGGTTGTTGTAAAGTTTGATGTGTTTTTGCACTCTTATGCAGTTTGTTTGTGCTGTTTGCATGCAAGCAATGACCCACCCTGTTGATAATGTTCCTAGTCAGCAAGCAGTTGAACTGCTGGTTTTAGGACTTGGTATTGTTGAGCAGTGTTGGCTTAGATTGTTTCAGTGGGAGACCAGCTTCAATTAAAAATGGGGTGAACTGGGGAATTGGCTTTGCAATCGGTGACACCGACACTAAAAATTGCTTCTTAAAATGCCTTATTTTCCAGATTAATGAGGAAAACTTCACTTTTGTTACTTTCAAGACAGATGATTCTATCAAATGGAAGCTCATGTATTCAATAATTTCTTTTTGAGGTGAGATTTTACTTTTCAAGTAACAAGGGCCATCAAATTAACAATCAGTGTGAGAGACTGACATTTTTTAGTAGCCCGGTTTTCAAAAAACCAGGTATATATCTCCAGGGATTCACCATCCAAATACCTCTTTCACTGTAAAAAATAAAAATGTTAGTAGGAATTGACAGTTAAGATGCAGAAAGGTCAATAATTGGAGATATCTACCTGGAGTTTTGAAAACCGGGTTGCCTGAAATCTTAAGTCAAGTCCAGCACATTGCAGGCAATCTTTTAAAACTTAATTTGCTTAAAGCCCTGATACTTTTAGTGTAAAAATAACAATCTCGCTCTTCAGGACTAACCACCCTCACCTCTTAACCATGGGCTTCAAATAACTTCCTGCAAGTGACAGAAATCAGTGCAAATTCCAGAAAATTTGCACGAGGGGGGCAACAGTCCGTCCCGTAGGGACGGGCTGTTGCCCCCGTTGGCCCAGATAATATTTTTTGAGGGGGGCTTCCGTCAAACTAAGTGTCATGTTGTTGCACAGACACAGGGCTATCATCTGGTATGCATTTGGGGTAGCCTGGTTAAATTCCAGGGGGGTGGGGTTGTTGTAAAGACTATGCTTTGTGCTAGAGTGCAGATTCGCTGGGTTTTTGTAGCTGGGCTTACCCCTGTCTTTCAAAGCTCAATGTCTCCCTCAAATTAAGGGGGGGTTGTGTCTGGCTGGGTGTCATGTTGTTCCACAGACACAGGGCTATCATCTGGTATGCATTTGGGGTAGCCTGGTTAAGTTCCAGGGGGGTGGGGTTGTTGTAAAGACTATGCTTTGTGCTAGAGTGCAGATTCGCTGGGTTTTTGTAGCTGGGCTTACCCCTGTCTTTCAAAGCTCAATGTCTCCCTCAAATTAAGGGGGAGTTGTGTCTGGCTGGGTGTCATGTTGTTGCACAGACACAGGGCTATCATCTGGTATGCATTTGGGGTAGCCTGGTTAAGTTCCAGGGGGGTGGGGTTGTTGTAAAGACTATGCTTTGTGCTAGAGTGCAGATTCGCTGGGTTTTTGTAGCTGGGCTTACCCCTGTCTTTCAAAGCTCAATGTCTCCCTCAAATTAAGGGGGGGTTGTGTCTGGCTGGGTGTCATGTTGTTGCACAGACACAGGGCTATCATCTGGTATGCATTTGGGGTAGCCTGGTTAAATTCCAGGGGGGTGGGGTTGTTGTAAAGACTATGCTTTGTGCTAGAGTGCAGATTCGCTGGGTTTTTGTAGCTGGGCTTACCCCTGTCTTTCAAAGCTCAATGTCTCCCTCAAATTAAGGGGGGGTTGTGTCTGGCTGGGTGTCATGTTGTTGCACAGACACAGGGCTATCATCTGGTATGCATTTGGGGTAGCCTGGTTAAATTCCAGGGGGGTGGGGTTGTTGTAAAGACTATGCTTTGTGCTAGAGTGCAGATTCGCTGGGTTTTTGTAGCTGGGCTTACCCCTGTCTTTCAAAGCTCAATGTCTCCCTCAAATTAAGGGGGGGTTGTGTCTGGCTGGGTGTCATGTTGTTCCACAGACACAGGGCTATCATCTGGTATGCATTTGGGGTAGCCTGGTTAAGTTCCAGGGGGGTGGGGTTGTTGTAAAGACTATGCTTTGTGCTAGAGTGCAGATTCGCTGGGTTTTTGTAGCTGGGCTTACCCCTGTCTTTCAAAGCTCAATGTCTCCCTCAAATTAAGGGGGAGTTGTGTCTGGCTGGGTGTCATGTTGTTGCACAGACACAGGGCTATCATCTGGTATGCATTTGGGGTAGCCTGGTTAAGTTCCAGGGGGGTGGGGTTGTTGTAAAGACTATGCTTTGTGCTAGAGTGCAGATTCGCTGGGTTTTTGTAGCTGGGCTTACCCCTGTCTTTCAAAGCTCAATGTCTCCCTCAAATTAAGGGGGGGTTGTGTCTGGCTGGGTGTCATGTTGTTGCACAGACACAGGGCTATCATCTGGTATGCATTTGGGGTAGCCTGGTTAAATTCCAGGGGGGTGGGGTTGTTGTAAAGACTATGCTTTGTGCTAGAGTGCAGATTCGCTGGGTTTTTGTAGCTGGGCTTACCCCTGTCTTTCAAAGCTCAATGTCTCCCTCAAATTAAGGGGGGGTTGTGTCTGGCTGGGTGTCATGTTGTTGCACAGACACAGGGCTATCATCTGGTATGCATTTGGGGTAGCCTGGTTAAATTCCAGGGGGGTGGGGTTGTTGTAAAGACTATGCTTTGTGCTAGAGTGCAGATTCGCTGGGTTTTTGTAGCTGGGCTTACCCCTGTCTTTCAAAGCTCAATGTCTCCCTCAAATTAAGGGGGGGTTGTGTCTGGCTGGGTGTCATGTTGTTGCACAGACACAGGGCTATCATCTGGTATGCATTTGGGGTAGCCTGGTTAAATTCCAGGGGGGTGGGGTTGTTGTAAAGACTATGCTTTGTGCTAGAGTGCAGATTCGCTGGGTTTTTGTAGCTGGGCTTACCCCTGTCTTTCAAAGCTCAATGTCTCCCTCAAATTAAGGGGGGGTTGTGTCTGGCTGGGTGTCATGTTGTTGCACAGACACAGGGCTATCATCTGGTATGCATTTGGGGTAGCCTGGTTAAATTCCAGGGGGGTGGGGTTGTTGTGAAGACTATGCTTTGTGCTAGAGGGCGGATTCGCTGAGTTTTTGTACCGGGGCTACCCCTGTCTTTCAAAGGTCAATGTCTCACTCAAATTAAGGGTGGGTTGTGTCTGGCTGGGTGCCATGTTGTTGCACAGACACGGGGCTATCGTCTGGTATGCATTTGGGGTAGCCTGGTTAAATTCCAGGGAAGTGGGGTTGTTGTAAAGTTTGATGTGTTTTTGCACTCTTATGCAGTTTGTTTGTGCTGTTTGCATGCAAGCAATGACCCACCCTGTTGATAATGTTCCTAGTCAGCAAGCAGTTGAACTGCTGGTTTTAGGACTTGGTATTGTTGAGCAGTGTTGGCTTAGATTGTTTCAGTGGGAGACCAGCTTCAATTAAAAATGGGGTGAACTGGGGAATTGGCTTTGCAATCGGTGACACCGACACTAAAAATTGCTTCTTAAAATGCCTTATTTTCCAGATTAATGAGGAAAACTTCACTTTTGTTACTTTCAAGACAGATGATTCTATCAAATGGAAGCTCATGTATTCAATAATTTCTTTTTGAGGTGAGATTTTACTTTTCAAGTAACAAGGGCCATCAAATTAACAATCAGTGTGAGAGACTGACATTTTTTAGTAGCCCGGTTTTCAAAAAACCAGGTATATATCTCCAGGGATTCACCATCCAAATACCTCTTTCACTGTAAAAAATAAAAATGTTAGTAGGAATTGACAGTTAAGATGCAGAAAGGTCAATAATTGGAGATATCTACCTGGAGTTTTGAAAACCGGGTTGCCTGAAATCTTAAGTCAAGTCCAGCACATTGCAGGCAATCTTTTAAAACTTAATTTGCTTAAAGCCCTGATACTTTTAGTGTAAAAATAACAATCTCGCTCTTCAGGACTAACCACCCTCACCTCTTAACCATGGGCTTCAAATAACTTCCTGCAAGTGACAGAAATCAGTGCAAATTCCAGAAAATTTGCACGAGGGGGGCAACAGTCCGTCCCGTAGGGACGGGCTGTTGCCCCCGTTGGCCCAGATAATATTTTTTGAGGGGGGCTTCCGTCAAACTAAGTGTCATGTTGTTGCACAGACACAGGGCTATCATCTGGTATGCATTTGGGGTAGCCTGGTTAAATTCCAGGGGGGTGGGGTTGTTGTAAAGACTATGCTTTGTGCTAGAGTGCAGATTCGCTGGGTTTTTGTAGCTGGGCTTACCCCTGTCTTTCAAAGCTCAATGTCTCCCTCAAATTAAGGGGGGGTTGTGTCTGGCTGGGTGTCATGTTGTTGCACAGACACAGGGCTATCATCTGGTATGCATTTGGGGTAGCCTGGTTAAATTCCAGGGGGGTGGGGTTGTTGTAAAGACTATGCTTTGTGCTAGAGTGCAGATTCGCTGGGTTTTTGTAGCTGGGCTTACCCCTGTCTTTCAAAGCTCAATGTCTCCCTCAAATTAAGGGGGGGTTGTGTCTGGCTGGGTGTCATGTTGTTGCACAGACACAGGGCTATCATCTGGTATGCATTTGGGGTAGCCTGGTTAAATTCCAGGGGGGTGGGGTTGTTGTGAAGACTATGCTTTGTGCTAGAGGGCGGATTCGCTGAGTTTTTGTACCGGGGCTACCCCTGTCTTTCAAAGGTCAATGTCTCACTCAAATTAAGGGTGGGTTGTGTCTGGCTGGGTGCCATGTTGTTGCACAGACACGGGGCTATCGTCTGGTATGCATTTGGGGTAGCCTGGTTAAATTCCAGGGAAGTGGGGTTGTTGTAAAGTTTGATGTGTTTTTGCACTCTTATGCAGTTTGTTTGTGCTGTTTGCATGCAAGCAATGACCCACCCTGTTGATAATGTTCCTAGTCAGCAAGCAGTTGAACTGCTGGTTTTAGGACTTGGTATTGTTGAGCAGTGTTGGCTTAGATTGTTTCAGTGGGAGACCAGCTTCAATTAAAAATGGGGTGAACTGGGGAATTGGCTTTGCAATCGGTGACACCGACACTAAAAATTGCTTCTTAAAATGCCTTATTTTCCAGATTAATGAGGAAAACTTCACTTTTGTTACTTTCAAGACAGATGATTCTATCAAATGGAAGCTCATGTATTCAATAATTTCTTTTTGAGGTGAGATTTTACTTTTCAAGTAACAAGGGCCATCAAATTAACAATCAGTGTGAGAGACTGACATTTTTTAGTAGCCCGGTTTTCAAAAAACCAGGTATATATCTCCAGGGATTCACCATCCAAATACCTCTTTCACTGTAAAAAATAAAAATGTTAGTAGGAATTGACAGTTAAGATGCAGAAAGGTCAATAATTGGAGATATCTACCTGGAGTTTTGAAAACCGGGTTGCCTGAAATCTTAAGTCAAGTCCAGCACATTGCAGGCAATCTTTTAAAACTTAATTTGCTTAAAGCCCTGATACTTTTAGTGTAAAAATAACAATCTCGCTCTTCAGGACTAACCACCCTCACCTCTTAACCATGGGCTTCAAATAACTTCCTGCAAGTGACAGAAATCAGTGCAAATTCCAGAAAATTTGCACGAGGGGGGCAACAGTCCGTCCCGTAGGGACGGGCTGTTGCCCCCGTTGGCCCAGATAATATTTTTTGAGGGGGGCTTCCGTCAAACTAAGTGTCATGTTGTTGCACAGACACAGGGCTATCATCTGGTATGCATTTGGGGTAGCCTGGTTAAATTCCAGGGGGGTGGGGTTGTTGTAAAGACTATGCTTTGTGCTAGAGTGCAGATTCGCTGGGTTTTTGTAGCTGGGCTTACCCCTGTCTTTCAAAGCTCAATGTCTCCCTCAAATTAAGGGGGGGTTGTGTCTGGCTGGGTGTCATGTTGTTGCACAGACACAGGGCTATCATCTGGTATGCATTTGGGGTAGCCTGGTTAAATTCCAGGGGGGTGGGGTTGTTGTAAAGACTATGCTTTGTGCTAGAGTGCAGATTCGCTGGGTTTTTGTAGCTGGGCTTACCCCTGTCTTTCAAAGCTCAATGTCTCCCTCAAATTAAGGGGGGGTTGTGTCTGGCTGGGTGTCATGTTGTTGCACAGACACAGGGCTATCATCTGGTATGCATTTGGGGTAGCCTGGTTAAATTCCAGGGGGGTGGGGTTGTTGTAAAGACTATGCTTTGTGCTAGAGTGCAGATTCGCTGGGTTTTTGTAGCTGGGCTTACCCCTGTCTTTCAAAGCTCAATGTCTCCCTCAAATTAAGGGGGGGTTGTGTCTGGCTGGGTGTCATGTTGTTGCACAGACACAGGGCTATCATCTGGTATGCATTTGGGGTAGCCTGGTTAAATTCCAGGGGGGTGGGGTTGTTGTAAAGACTATGCTTTGTGCTAGAGTGCAGATTCGCTGGGTTTTTGTAGCTGGGCTTACCCCTGTCTTTCAAAGCTCAATGTCTCCCTCAAATTAAGGGGGGGTTGTGTCTGGCTGGGTGTCATGTTGTTGCACAGACACAGGGCTATCATCTGGTATGCATTTGGGGTAGCCTGGTTAAATTCCAGGGGGGTGGGGTTGTTGTGAAGACTATGCTTTGTGCTAGAGGGCGGATTCGCTGAGTTTTTGTACCGGGGCTACCCCTGTCTTTCAAAGGTCAATGTCTCACTCAAATTAAGGGTGGGTTGTGTCTGGCTGGGTGCCATGTTGTTGCACAGACACGGGGCTATCGTCTGGTATGCATTTGGGGTAGCCTGGTTAAATTCCAGGGAAGTGGGGTTGTTGTAAAGTTTGATGTGTTTTTGCACTCTTATGCAGTTTGTTTGTGCTGTTTGCATGCAAGCAATGACCCACCCTGTTGATAATGTTCCTAGTCAGCAAGCAGTTGAACTGCTGGTTTTAGGACTTGGTATTGTTGAGCAGTGTTGGCTTAGATTGTTTCAGTGGGAGACCAGCTTCAATTAAAAATGGGGTGAACTGGGGAATTGGCTTTGCAATCGGTGACACCGACACTAAAAATTGCTTCTTAAAATGCCTTATTTTCCAGATTAATGAGGAAAACTTCACTTTTGTTACTTTCAAGACAGATGATTCTATCAAATGGAAGCTCATGTATTCAATAATTTCTTTTTGAGGTGAGATTTTACTTTTCAAGTAACAAGGGCCATCAAATTAACAATCAGTGTGAGAGACTGACATTTTTTAGTAGCCCGGTTTTCAAAAAACCAGGTATATATCTCCAGGGATTCACCATCCAAATACCTCTTTCACTGTAAAAAATAAAAATGTTAGTAGGAATTGACAGTTAAGATGCAGAAAGGTCAATAATTGGAGATATCTACCTGGAGTTTTGAAAACCGGGTTGCCTGAAATCTTAAGTCAAGTCCAGCACATTGCAGGCAATCTTTTAAAACTTAATTTGCTTAAAGCCCTGATACTTTTAGTGTAAAAATAACAATCTCGCTCTTCAGGACTAACCACCCTCACCTCTTAACCATGGGCTTCAAATAACTTCCTGCAAGTGACAGAAATCAGTGCAAATTCCAGAAAATTTGCACGAGGGGGGCAACAGTCCGTCCCGTAGGGACGGGCTGTTGCCCCCGTTGGCCCAGATAATATTTTTTGAGGGGGGCTTCCGTCAAACTAAGTGTCATGTTGTTGCACAGACACAGGGCTATCATCTGGTATGCATTTGGGGTAGCCTGGTTAAATTCCAGGGGGGTGGGGTTGTTGTAAAGACTATGCTTTGTGCTAGAGTGCAGATTCGCTGGGTTTTTGTAGCTGGGCTTACCCCTGTCTTTCAAAGCTCAATGTCTCCCTCAAATTAAGGGGGGGTTGTGTCTGGCTGGGTGTCATGTTGTTGCACAGACACAGGGCTATCATCTGGTATGCATTTGGGGTAGCCTGGTTAAATTCCAGGGGGGTGGGGTTGTTGTAAAGACTATGCTTTGTGCTAGAGTGCAGATTCGCTGGGTTTTTGTAGCTGGGCTTACCCCTGTCTTTCAAAGCTCAATGTCTCCCTCAAATTAAGGGGGGGTTGTGTCTGGCTGGGTGTCATGTTGTTGCACAGACACAGGGCTATCATCTGGTATGCATTTGGGGTAGCCTGGTTAAATTCCAGGGGAGTGGGGTTGTTGTAAAGACTATGCTTTGTGCTAGAGTGCAGATTCGCTGGGTTTTTGTAGCTGGGCTTACCCCTGTCTTTCAAAGCTCAATGTCTCCCTCAAATTAAGGGGGGGTTGTGTCTGGCTGGGTGTCATGTTGTTGCACAGACACAGGGCTATCATCTGGTATGCATTTGGGGTAGCCTGGTTAAATTCCAGGGGGGTGGGGTTGTTGTAAAGACTATGCTTTGTGCTAGAGTGCAGATTCGCTGGGTTTTTGTAGCTGGGCTTACCCCTGTCTTTCAAAGCTCAATGTCTCCCTCAAATTAAGGGGGGGTTGTGTCTGGCTGGGTGTCATCGTGTTGCACAGAAACAGGGCTATCATCTGGTATGCATTTGGAGTTTCTTGGCTTATTAGTCGATTAATTTTGTTTAAATAATTTTTTTGATAGGTTTTAAGTCATTGAATTTTTGGAGATGACTCTTAAATAACTTTAGCCTTTTTTTCTTATTTTTTAAAACAGGCACACCCAGCGACTGTTTACTTTATAATTTCTCTACGGAGAGGGAGAACAGGCCTATTATTTTCTACTGCTTGAGGATTGCTTAAAATCTGCTTATGAATATTGATCTATTCATATACAAATTTTGAAACTTAGTTAATGAATTTCCATTATTTTATTTTAAGTTTGATTCTTCACATTTTACCCCCCAGTCTAGGCTATTTATCGTAGGCAGAAAAAATGGAAAATTTCGGACTCTAAAATGTGATGTTCCTAACAGGAATCAATTATGCAGTTTTAACTTTTTTAAAACCTTTAAGTGCATCTAATATTTACGGTAAATTAACGGTGAAGCCCTCGTATTTTTCAAAAGACTCAAAATACCGTAGGATGACCGAACTGATACACAAAATTTTATAGCGACACTGACGATGCATTTCTAGAGATTTAAAAGTACTCTGGATAGCCTAAGAAGTGTTTAAAATATATTAGGAGGAAATTGTCGTTGGGGGTGCCCGCGCAAAGGAGTTTATGTTATAAAAAATTATGTACGGAAGTGATATGAGCCTTGCTTTTGTTAAAGTCTCGGTACCGTTGAGGTAAAATTATCTTAATATTACTTGACTGCAACAAAAATAAATAAAAATGCTGCAACGAAAGATACTTGTTATTTCTTTCTCCTCCCGTTTTTTTTTTTAAGCTTCCCATTAAATTTGTGACTTAGACAGTGATCTTTAAATCTTTGTATTGCAAAAAGATTCGAACGAGCGGGAAGATAGTTTCTCACCATTTACAAGTGTTGCCTCTTTGTAGACTACAAACGTACATCAGTAAGGGGCATATGTATATCGTAGCGTAACATAGAAACGTCCTTCCTGTTAAGGGGAATGATCCATATGATGTAATTATGATCTGGCTGGCAAATTATGCAGTCGGATAAAGTGGAGTGAAGACTTTATTTAGACAGCAGATAACCTTTTTACAGTTAAAACTCATTTATTTGTGGCCCTCTATTAACAGAAAAAAAATATATAAAAATCAGATCATTCAGCAATGGTAAGAGAGAGAGAAAAAAAGTTACAGAAATGAAAACTGTAATAATCACAATTAAAAATAAATAAGACTGTAAAAAGATCTATTTCAGTCGTATTTTTATCTTTTCTTTATTTTTGCTATTTAAACTAACTAAAAAAAGTGTCTCAGCTCGGGTTTACTGCACTTTTAAAGCCAATACTGTTACGTCATATTTCAAGGAAGCAAACCTTGCTTCACTTTCTCTGAGATGAGAGTTCTTTGAATGAGTCAGATCGCGGATCTCTTGATCTTGCTTGACGCTTCGATTTCGTAAAGATTTTAGATACTTAAGTCGGTTATTAGTCTTGTCACAAACTTGACAGGTATCGAGCCTAGATTTTCTGAAGCTAAGAACATCTTTCAATTCGGTGTTAAAGATATTTCTAAAAGTTGAAAAACTTATAACAGGTCCTTTGTTTTTTCTTTTTAACCTGGTCGTCTTGACATCAGGATGTTCACGAACATATTCCGACCACATTTTTCGTAGTGTTTCATTGGATTCAAAATACTTTTTGCTGCCACTTCGCGATCTTCTATAATGAGACTCGGACGCGTCATGTGAAAGTATAAAGTCGATGACGGTCTGTTTTGTTTCAGGCAAAAGTCTTCGAGGAGTGGTTTGCCCTCTTTGGTCGGGCTCTATAAATGGTCCTTCAGGGCTCATTTTTTTTAGCAGACATTCTATTTTATGCTTTGATATACCATAAACCTTGAGGAACGCAGTCTTGCATACTTCACCCAGCGATGGGGACTTGTATGTTATTTTTCGTTTTCCGGTTTGCGTGATCTTCACTTCCACAAGTTTTGACAGAAGATAATTTTGTTCATTGTATTGTTTCTTATAAAGCAGGTCCCTTTGCTGCCGTATGATGCGTTTTATATTACACAGACCGTGTCTCAGGAGGCATCCATTGTCACAACAGGTCAAGTTCAAATTGTGCAAACCAAAGGCAGCATTTTTGCGCCGGTTCACTCGGTTCGCCTTTGGCACGTAAACCTTTTTTAACTTGCTTCTGGAACTCAAAGTTCTCCTTCCTTTCTCTACCGAGCTTGCAAGAGGTTTACCTTGTCTAAAATATTGCCACGGATTCGAACTGTCAAAAATGTACAATAGGCGATTAACATCAACCCCACTTAAGTTCATCTCTGTTTCTTGCTGAGCAAAAGAGCCCATTGTTGAAGGAAAGGAAAATGTTTTAATCTCACCCGTGTGATTCTTATTCATTTTATATTCTTCATGGAAGATAGAGCTTACTAGAATTTTCTAGCATCGTGATAAAAAAGTAACTATAAAAACGTTTTCTGACGTCAATTATAACCAATCTACCAGGTGTTAACAGTTTCGCTACTTATCAGTATAGTTTTTTTAAAAATAGCCTCTGTAATCGTGTGGGATGAGAAGAGAAAAATGCATTTTTGTGTAATTTTTCCTCCTAAAAGACACAAATATTACTCCATCAAAAATAAGAAATGCACTCACTTTTTGCATAATAATGATAATACTTTATCAACTTCGCCCTTGAAACAGTCGGCCTTAAGGAAATTCAACTGCGTGATTCACGAAAAGTCTAGAATTCAGGTGTAATTCCCGAGTTGTGAAACACGTTCTACAAAATAGCTGCATTTTATGAGAAAAAACTAGAGTTTTCGCGACTTTACATTTTTTTAATATTGCGACAAAACAAGCAAGTGAACATACTTATAAATAATGCGCCCATCCGACTACTGACCTTTGTTAAATCTTCGGCCCATTGAACTATTATTCCGTTTCGACCGGATTGTAACCCAGGGGTGCCATTTAACGATGATGCCAAGAGTGTTGGTTCTCCAAATGGACTATCATAAGTGTCTTCCGACGCCAAAAGTTTCCTCTCAAGATTCCTTTTACTTGAGAAAGTTAAGGACCAATCTTTTCGGGGTCTATTCAGCCAATGAGGATATTATGAACTGTTTTTTTTACGATGAATCCATTGGCGGAAGTGGTCCTAATGAAGTGATATCTTTACTTAACTACGTATTGGAGACACTAATAGAAAGGTACGGGACATTTCATCATTTAATACTATGGGCAGACAACTCGCCAGCACAGTTTAAACACTGCTTTTTATTTTTTTACTTGGACACCCTTGTCCAGAATGGAAGGTTTCTTCGAGTAGATCTGAAATTTTTGTTGGAAGGGCATTCCTTTTCAATATGTGATAGAAGATTCGGGTGTATTCAGCAATTCTTTAACACTCAGGAAAAAATCGAAACTCCTCAAGAATGGGCAATTTCTCTACGAAATAGCCATTTACGTAACGTCAGAAGCCATTGGGTAAGCCTTCATCAGATAATGAACTATAAATCGTACTTAAAGAAGAAATACATTGCTAGAAGCGAGGACATTAAAGGAGAAAAATTCGGAGTGGGAAAAATTGCGTTTATGAATTTTGGCTATGGTGAGATACCAGATCAAGAAGGAAACTTAACGCTTACCAGGCACAATGAAACCGCCTTTATCAGGTTTACAATGGATACAGTGGAAAAGCCAACAATTGTCTCTTTTGTAAAGAAGAAACAATGTGAGGAATTGAATCCAGCGAATCTAGTTCCTGTGAGACAAGATTGCAGACCTGTTCGCGAAAATGTGAGACCAAATTGTATGACACTCGCCCAGAAATATTTATCTGAAAGGGCTTTACGGTTCTTCACTGCATTGGCAGTTGCTCCCGCTGATCAGGACAGTCATGATGCTGACTAGTAATGAATAACCACTACTTGTGTACATAGTGATAATACCAATTACAATATTGTATAACTGTTATACCCTAATTACGATACCGTTGGTTTTATCGGATTGAGAGACAATAATTAGGTTCATGAACATTTTATTCACTGTATCCGTTTGGTAGTGTTCACAACTCGATGTACCACAGTTCGACTGAGTAAACACTTGTAACTGCACCCTGAGACCTTTTTAAAAGGCAAACGTTGAACTAAAGGCGACTGATAATCGCACGAGCGCCCCGCTGCGGTAAAGGCTTAAGCGTGCCGTCCTCACGATCAGTTTGCTTTGGCTGTGTATACTCAATTTGAT